>NW_007727961.1:223362-230977 GCF_000696425.1 Galeopterus variegatus
GGATTGCAACCCTCGGTGTTGCTCCCGCGCCTCGCTCAGCCAGTGAGCGGGAACCGGTCTGTATGTGGGATCCGAACCCTCGGGCGGGAGCGCCGCCGCGCTTCCCAAGCGGCACACTATCCAGTGCGCCACCAGGCCGGCCCTGTTTTTTCAGTTTTGGTATTTTCTATTGTTATATCCTCAAGCTCAGAGATTCTTTCCTCAGTTGCATCCAGTCTACTAAAGAGCTCATCAAAGGCATTCTTTATTTGTTACAGTGTTTTTGATCTCTAGCATTTCTTTTTTATTCTTTCTTAGAATTTCCATCTCTCTGCTTACATTATCCATTTGTTCTTGCATGTTGTCTATTTTTCTCATTAAAGTCCTTAGTATTTTAATCAGAGTTTTAAAAAATTCCTGGTCTGATAATTCCTGCCATATCTGACTCTGTTTCTCATGTTTGTTCAGTCTCTTCAGACAATGTGTTAGCCTTTTGGTGCCCCTTGTAACTTTTGTTAAAGGTGGACATAAGGTACTGGGTAAAAGGAACTGTGGTAAATAGGCCTTTAGTAATGTGGTAGCACGGCATTGGGGAAGGGGAAACATTCTATATATTCAGTGATTAAGTGTCATGCCCTGGACTGTACATTTCACCAGTGCTTCTCAGTTTTTTTCCCCACTTAGGTGGGACAGGAGTTCTAGAGTGGGCTGAGGTTGGCTATTTCGCTTCCTCCAGGCAGGTTAGACTCTAAGGTTGGGCTCTGGTTAAACAGTTTCTCCTGAAGGTGGATCTTGTTAAGAGAAACAGAATACAATGAGGTATTTCAAAATATTTCCTTTTCCGTCCTCCTGCCAGACGCATGAGGGGACCTTTCTCCAATATTCACTGTGAGGATCTGTCAGAGCTCCTGGAAGTAAAATTCACAAAAGCATGGAGGTCACCCTAGGACAGGGATCCCTGGAGTTCCCCCTCCAGCAGTTTGCCAATTGTCAGGTTTTTCCATCCTGCCACTGGTTTCCATGGAGACTTTTCCTAATGGGTTTTTGATCCAGTAAGTTGTGATTCTCTGTATCCACCTATCTGTCTTTCCAAATTTGGGGACAGGGGATTGCCCTGTGGCTACACTTCTCTGATGGATCTATGAAGAGTTGTTGATTTTCTGCTTTGCTCGTATTTTTACTTGTTGTTAGGATGGTGTGGCAACTTCTAAACTTATATGCCCTATACTTTACTTTTTAAGTGGTCTTAGCATATTAGGTATATAAAGGAGCTTCTTTAACTTGCAAAGACACCCATCAAAAACCTAAACTGTATTTAATGATAGAACTTCAGAAACATTTGTCTCTTCTCTTTTTACTAAAATTTAATGTATCTTGGAGGGCTTAGATAATGCTATAAAAGGGCATACAAGATATAAATACTAGAAAAGGATAAATCTCTCTTTATTTACAGAAAATATTATATCTACTAGAAAATCCAAAGCAATAAACTAACAAACTCTTAGAAGTACAAAATGTTCAGTAAGGCTGTAAGACATAAGATCAATTTTAAAAATAAGTATTTTACATATCAGCAAAAACAAAGCAGAAAATAAAAATTTTAAAAAGGTCCCATTCACATAAGTAACAAAATCATATATATTTAGAAATAAAACTGATTTAAAAATATGTGTAAGACCTTAGTGAAGAAACTAAAGCCTCATTGAATGATATAAAAGAAAACTTGAATAAATGGAGAAGTATTTAACATTTTATTAGAAGGCTTAACCAATGAAGAGAGAAAAAAAGTATAAATGGTGGAAAAAAAGATTTAAAATTTTTTTTGCAGTCAATAACATTGACTGCTCAGAAAATTAAAGTGAATCCAAGATGACACTGGCAAGATGTTTCCTTGGATTTTCAGGAAAGGAGCCTAGATATATGATCCACATGCAAAAATTAACATCTTTTCTACATCCAGTTAATAACCAATTAGAATATATGTCAGAAAAAAAGTTTCTATTTATAGCGAATTGAATAGTGTCCCTCTGTAATTCATGTCTACCCAGAACCTCAAAATGTGATTTAAAGGGGAAATAAGGTCTTTGCAGATATAATTAGTTAAGCATCTCAAGACAAAATTATGCTGGATTTAGGATGAATCCTAAATCCAATGACTGGCATCTTTGTAGAAGAAAGAAGGGGGAGATTTTGGAGACACAGGCAAGAAAGCCAGGTGAACACAGGAGCAGAGATTGGAGTTATGTTGCCACAGGCCAGCGGAAGCTGTAAAGGGCAAAGAAGAATCATCTCTCAGAGCTTTTGGGAGGGAGTGTGGCCCTGCCCACACCTTGATTGAACCTCTGACCTCCAGAAAAATGAAAGAATAAGATTCTGTTATTTTAAGCACCAAGTTTTTGGCAATTTTTTATAGCAGCCATAGAAAACTAGTACACCATGATACCACAAAAAGCTGTAAATTCTTTTGGAAAAACCCCAATTATAAATGTGCACAATCTCCATGAAAAAAAAAAATCATATATTTTTAGAGAAAGAAGAAAAGAAAAACTAAATAAATGGATAACTACCAAGTTCATGGATGGGAAGATGCACCATTCAAAGATGTCAAGCCTCCAAAAATTAATGTCTAAATTCAGTGTATCCCATGTCTAAAGTCAAAATGATTTTTTATACTTTTACATGGTTTTATATGAAAGTGTAAATTTTTAGTAATAACCAAGACTTTTTCATTTTCTAAAAAAGATAACTGGGCTGGAGCAATAAACTTGTTCAACCTAATATGAAATTGTATTATAAAATATAGTGATTAAAATAGTGTTATTGGTACAATATGTAAAACAGGACGATATAAAAAAGGATGAGATACCAGGAACAGGCCCATGAATATATAAGAAAGCCAAATTGCAGAATTACAAATGGCAAATGAGGGGAAAAGGTATTTTCATATCGCGGGTATGTTAAATTACATAACGACTCTGGAGGGCAACTGGCAGTGCAGTCATTGATTAAAACTAATATGTACGTATTCCATGATTCAGCAAATCCACTTCTAGGCATTTATCCTGTAGAAGAAGCACAAGTACTTTTTGCATTTACCCTGTAGAAACATTTGTACTTTTGCATAAGAAAGCACATTCAAGATTATTTATTGCAAGATTATTTGTGATTGCAAAAAATTAGGAACAATCTGAATGACTATTGATATTGAAAGAGTTAAATAAACTACGGTACTATGCAGTGGAATATTATGCATCGAAGAATGAAGTATGACTATAAGAACAGTTCCAACGTGGAAAGTATGCATAGGTGACCACATGTTCAGGCATGTAATTTAAATATCTATAAGAGCTTTATCAAGCCTTAATGATAGGCATTATTGGTAGACAGTATATGAAAAGAATTCAGGCAAGATTTATGCTAGCTCAGAGATCTTTATAGTTAGATGAAAATACATTTATTTATTTTAGCCATAGAAACACAAAATTTAATCAAGTGATGTTGCTGCCACCTGGGTGAGGATTCACATTCTAATCTGATTTAAATTATGGATAATTGTGATGGTTAATTTTATGACTTGGCAGGGCATTTGGCCAAACATATTCTGGATGTTTCCGTGATGGTGTTTTTGTATAAGATTAACATTTAAATTGGTGGAATTTGAGTAAAGCAGATTACCCTCCATAACGTGGGTAGGCCTCATCCAATTAGTTCAAAGTCTTAAAAGAATAAAGACTGACAACCCCCTCCCCTGCCCAAGTGAGAGGGAATGCTGATAGTAACCTGCATTTGGACTCAGATGGCAACTCTTCCCTGGCACTCCAGCCTGCGTGCCTTCCCTGCAGATAACCCAATTCCTTAAAGTAAACCTCTTTCAAAAAAAAAAAAAAAAGAGTGAGAGAGAGAGAGAAACAGAGAGTAGAATACTGGTTCCTAGAAGCTGGGAAAAGGGGGTTTGAGGGGGCCAGGGAAATGTTGGTACACTGGTACAAAGTTAGAAAGTTACAGTTAGATAGGAAGAATAAGTTCTGGTGCCCTAGGGTGAAAATAGTTAATAATATTATATTGTATATTTCAAGGTAGCCAGAAGAGAAGACCATGAATGTTATAACCACAAAGAAGTGATAAATGTTTAGGTGATAGATATGCTAACTATTCTGATTGGATCATTATACAATATATGCACGTATTAAAACAGCAAACTGTACCCCATAAGTATGTACAATGAAAAAAATTAATTTAAAAAAATCTCTCTCTCTCTTTATACACATCTTTTGGTTCTGTTTCTCTGGAGAACCTTGACTAGTACAGTAATAATATGGCTAAAATCCAAGGATGTATGTAGCCAGCTCACTCTTGAGGTTATAGAGTCATTGACATTGCAACTATTTACTGTAAATAAATAGGGATCAGTGCATATCATAATTGTCACAGTGATTCAATTACATAACAGTGTATATCCTCCGTTTGTTAGGAAACTCCATCAAGCAAAGAGAGCAATCCCAAAATTATATTGCAAAATAACCTCAAAAATCATGTCAGATTACATAATTTTTCTTTAGTAAATAAGTAGCTTTCAATTGCAAGAAAATTTGAAATTAAATTTATAAAAGTCAAGTTAAATCTCTTTTATATTAAATTTATAAAAGTCAAGTTAAATCTGTATTACCAATAATTTAGTGTTAAGAATTTTACACATATTTATATTCTATATACCTGTAATATTTAGAATGTGGTCCAGAAGAATAATGGCTTATTTGAGCAACAGTCTTGTGATTCCAATTTTAAGTACATTATTAAGTAATTAATTTAGACTTGTGATTTCAATTTAATATGTTTGCTTCATAAGCATTAATGGAACTTTAAGAGAACTTAAGAATCACCTATCTATAAGTATAATTTATTTGATATATGAGTTATTTAAGTACTTAGGCAAATTTATTTGTTAAATCAGACAATGTAGAACTTAAAAAGGAAATAGAATTTATCATTTTCATAAATACAGCTTGATGTAAAGAAGTGTATATAACTACATTTGCAAATTGGGCTTAACATTAATCAAAGACCTCTTACAAGTGATTGTCAAAATTTGGTTTTATAGCCTGTAACTTTTATAAAGTATTTTACTACAGTATTATTATTATTATTATTATTATTAGTGATTGGCTGATATGGCTGGTAATGCTCTACCAACTGACCTAATCAGCCCAGCCCTACAGCATTAATTTTTAAAACCAAAGATAACCTCTGAAGAATGTTTTCTGTGGCAAAAATGTTATGCTCAAGGCACCAAAAAAACTAGTTGACATTATTGTTTAGTAAACACATACACGTAATACCATTCGTTTCTACAGGCATGTATATAAGAAAAACAATAGATATGGAAATAAAATAACAAGATAAGAAAATGATATGTAAGAAAAGATGATAGGATAGATAAGAAAATAATACATACAAAACTAAGGATAGTTTTCAAAACTGAGGATAGGAAAAAGTTCAGACTTTAATTTTATCAGTCATCTTTGAATATTTTGCAATGCAAAGGCATTCATGTACTGCTTATGTAAGTAAAAAATTAGAGTCCTTTGTCAAGTCATGTGTATCCATTTTGGGTTCAATAATCAGGGCCAACATATTTCCTACTCTATCCTGTCTCAAAATGAGTCTGTGCTAGACAGTTAACCTCTCTCCTTTCATCATTAACAGGAAAACATTCTGCTAGCGCCTCTGTTTCTTACTACCTTCCTGCTTGTGGGGCTTCGTACAATGAGTAAGACTAGAAAATACAAACAAGATTCAGAATGTAATTTTGGCCCTAGTATTGAGAGTTTAGTTGTATTTGACATTATCATGGCAAGGAGTGAAACATCTTACAATAAGAGAGGTAAAGAAGACAGCTTGGAAAGGGGCACTGGAGGAGAGCTATTGCCATACAAGACCATATTTTTCAAGTACAGCCAGGAGAAAACACTTGTGTTTTTTGTTTGTTTGTTATTTTGGTGACTGGCTGGTACAGGGATTGAACCTTGGACCTTGGTGTTATCAGAACCAACTTCTAACTAACTGAGCTAACTGGCCAGCCCACACTGGTTGTTTTCAAATAACTAAAGGAAGAATTCCTTGTAAGAAGCTAAGACTCTTGTTTGCTTACTAATAAAAAAAAAAAAAATTACCTGTACCCAGCCAGATGATCTAGAAGAGAAAGCAGAATAGAGGGAAGGCCGAAATCCTTGGCATAAAGATTTCATCCTCAAGCAAAACTGGAAGAATCCTAATATGTTCTACGATCAAGGCCCTTTTAAAATTATCATCTTTGATCTTGTCTTGAAGAACAATAGTAAAATAAAGTGACGTTACTGGAGCTTGTATACAAATGTTTGCAGAAGATAGGACACTTAAAATTATGGCTACCTGTTGAAAACTTATACTTAGAAAATTTTATTAGGTTATATACAATTATGGGGTTTAAAATTTTACTTATTTATTGTTTTAAAGAAATAGATCAGTGATGCCTACTATCTTCCCCAATAAGGTTTTAGTAATATCTGATAGGATTGGGAAACTCCTTGCTGAAATTCTTTGTAAAAATTTTCCCAGCACAAGAGATAGCCCCAATCTGACCTAGAAACCAGAATTAGGAGCTGAAAGACCTGATCCAGCCTGCCTTTGCTCCCACATGTTAAGCCTTAACAGAGCAAGAGCTCCAGGCTGTCCAGGTGAGGCACCCAACTCCTGTGCAGAACTGCACTCCACAAGACCCCCCAGGTGAGCACTGGCTTTCATGGGGAGAAGCCATGGCCCACCAGAGGGCACTGTCAGAGGGCGGTTGCAATAAAGATCATTTCTTCTCCCACATAGTCAGGATGTTCGGTGCCATTAATTAAGGGTAATTGGCCTCCCCTTGATTAATGGTAACAAACATGTGATTATCTACAGAGTAACCTCCTTCGGTTCTCTCCTGGGACAAGATAAAAATGGGCAGAATTTTCTTTTTGCCCTTTGGAGACCTGAGAGGGGGAAAGAGGTGCTGGAGAAATGTTCCCAGTAAAATGTTGGAACAACTATGTGCAAGGAAGAAATAGGACCAGAAAGAAATGTCCAGTGATGAAGATGACTGGGGATATGAGGATAGGTAAAATAAGGACACTTGATAATAGCTTTTATATTGTTTATTTGTCTGCTCTGTGCTGCGACTCTCCTCCAGCCCCCACTTACCCCCATTTCAGTGCCACACACATTAATGGTCTTAACTGTTCTTTGTGGACAACTTAAAGGAAAGGAAGAGAACTGCATACCAAAGGGTGGAGAGAAGAGATACAAGAAAAAAGACACAGAGCACAGATGGAGAAGTCCATGAAAGCAAGAAGCGTGATAGAAGCCACTCAACTCAATGCTGGGGAATGTTTGGAGAGATTTGGGCAGTAGATTATGTGACATGAGGCTTGGGCAAGTTTTAAAAATATATTAATGAGAAGGATACCTCAAAGTTTGGAGGTCTGGTTACCATCCAGGATGCTGTTGTGTGTATTACACAATCATTGACGCCAGACATGAAGAAATGAAGAGTTGAAAGGATGGTTCTGTGTATTCCAGTAGACTCTGAGATTTCTTTTTTTTTTTTTTTTTTTTTTTTTTTTTT
>NW_007727961.1:231266-239436 GCF_000696425.1 Galeopterus variegatus
AGCACCGCACTCAGCCAGTGAGTGCACCGGTCATCCCTATATAGGATCCGAACCCACGGCAGGAGCGCTGCTGCATTCCCAGCGCCGCACTCTCCCGAGTGCGCCACGGGCTCGGCCCAACCTTTTAATCCATCTGTCCATTGATACATCACTGTTTTTATCTATCAACTTGTCCATCTCCAGTTTTCCTCAATATCACTTTCTATCTCCTTTAAGCCTTTAATGGTTTATTCAATGTGTAAGGAAATTCCTTTTCTAATTAACAACAGTGGTAGAACTAGTAAAAATAGACTCCTAATGTAGTCTGCAGCCACACCAACTTAAAACCGACAAAACCCACAAATTCCTTGAAAACAGGGAAACTGGGTAGAGCGAGGACACAATGCATTTTCTTGTTTCCCTCTTTGGTGGCAGGAGGTTTCTTACCAAAAATCTAGGAGATGGCTGAGGTGAGTTTTTCTGTAGCCCCAGGGGTGCCACGGGGACCCCTTATAGACCCCAGGTCCTTTCCAGAGCTGCCCGTGGGCTTGTCAGCAATCAGTGTTCATGGACAGGCACCAGCCTGGAGTCTCCAGGAGGCTGCTGCCCCGCATGCCATTCGTCCTTTTTCATCTCTTTGTCCTGTGTGCTCCCTGCTGTTTCCTCTGTCTGATTTCCTCCACCTGGAACTTTCATTATTTTGCTGGCCTGCCTGGACACACTCCTGTGATTTCATGTGGCTTATAGGCCTCTCTGCAGTGCCCCACATTGCTGGAATTGGCTTCATTTTCCACTCAAGACACTAAAGTAACTTCACTTTTCTTCTCACATATGAGTCACAAGACTTACTTTTAAAGTTTTTTTTTTCTAATATATACCAGTGTTAAAAAAAAATGTAAAAAAAACTATTGGAAATGAAACGTAAGGTCACAAAGGATACTGAAAACTTAGTTTAGCATCCCCTTATCTCTGCAATTAATCATACTTCATGTAAACAGCCATTATGTTTTTAAGTCATAAAGTATTAAGTCAACACAGATGAAGCACTGTCTGTGTTTGGAATAAGAAATAGGCCTGCACCTAACTCCCATGCCAAAAGTGAGCTCACCTTCCCCCAGGGGCACCCAGGCAAATTCAAGCTCCACAGCTCCTGTGACATATAAAATAATGAAAAGAAAATGTACAGGCTTAAAGAGAAATAATGATAATAAAACACTGCTTGCAGGAAAAATAAATGAAATGAAATAGTTCTCCAAAAGTAATTCCTTAAAGATTCTCAAGTCTATTCTCCTAAAATAATGCATATAATATGACATCTAAATTCCTCCTGCTTCTCTGTGTTATACACACATAGCTAATTAGCAACAGAGACAGGTTCCTGGAAATGGGAGCCTTAACCAAATGAGCAGTTTTGGGTCTTGTTACATTTTCCCTTTAGAGATAGTTATGGACCTCTCCCACTGGCTATCACTGACCCCAGCAATGATTTCTTTTAGCTTCCATCTGTTAAAATACTGCCCAGTTTTCCCAGGCTGCAGTCAGGTTCAGACTATCCTTGACAATGCCCAGTCTCTGCTAATCGACTGATCTTTACCTGTGTCCCTCTGATGTTTCCTTGAATGGGCTCTGCATCTCTCCTGAAATCCACTGTGAGGCTCTTCTTTTGCTGGCTGTGGCAAGCCCATTTCTATCACTTGTACTCCTTTTGTCAGACTGTTTGAGTCAAAGCTGTTCATCAGAACAAATAATAAATGGCAGGAAAGGATACTCAAAAGAGAAATAATGCATTTTTCACAGCACTGACCTACTTGAAGAAATTACCAGAATAGTTTTGCACTAGCTCTTACTACATAGGAGTGTATGGTAGCCCTTGGAATTTAGGAAGAATATACATACATACAGTGTACTATCCTGGATGCTGTTTTCACTATTTCAGTGAAAATCTACATTGTAAAGAATCAGCACTGTGCAAAGTGGAATAAAATGGAGTAAGTGTGTAGTGAGAGGAAATAGTTTTTAAAAAGAAGTCAGATATCAATGCAGGGTCAAAGAATTTTCAAAGTAGACTATGAGAGGGAATGCACTAAAAAGATAAGAGGTGGTGATTAGAAAATGAAATCTTAAAATTGAAGTTTTAGAGGTGTTGTAATTACTGGTAATGACAAAGTCTTAAAGTATAACCATAGGGATAGGTGGCAGAACAGGGTGGAGACAAGGTCATTGGAGAAAAGAAAGTCATGGAACTGAAAAGTTAGGTATGGAAAGTTTACATAGATGGATGCTAAAATCATCAGTGTTAACAGTGTGGTATAAGAGGGCATGGCTGTGAGCCAGGAGCTAGCACCTTCTAGGACAGATGGGAAAGTGTCCCAGCAGTGGGGGTCAGTAGATAACACAAAAAGATGAAGAAAATATTTAGAGATGTTGAGATTATAGGAGATTTGTTAATGATTGACTTTGAGTTCCAGATAACAGAAGAAAAGGGTTTGGGGTGAATTAGGAGATGAGAAAAGTACCCAACTAATGGGGAAGGGAGTCTGGAGGATGAAGGTTACTTGGGAGCCTGGGCTTCTTTTGGTGACTGCAGAAAATGGGGATAAAGGGCCGGATGGGTTGCACAGATATTGGAAGTGAGGCAGTAAGCATTGATGAGAGGTTTCACCAGTAGCATGCTTCAGGGCTCCTGTCACTCCTGCTAGTGGAGATATAGAGGCCATGAGAAGGGCTGTCTCATGCCACGCACAAGTAACTCTGGAGATTTCTTTCCAGCCCCCACTCCCACCCTACTCTTTCGTGTGGTTCCCAGTCTCTGTGGATGGATAGCAAATAGGTTTCATTCCCCATGGACAGGGAATGTCTACCTGGAGCACTGGGGTATGAAGAATTTCAAGGCCACATATCCAGAGTCAGGGAAAAGGGAAAAGGGCTGCCTCCAAGCCAGTATTTGCTTTCACTGGTTTCAAGTGATCTCTAAAGCTCAATTCAGCTCCCAATTCTTCATCCACTTTCCTCTTTCAACTTGCCTCCCCACCACACCTTCCCCTGAAGCTCTTCAGACTGCTGCACATACCACTTCACTTCAGGCTACGACCTCAAACCTTCCCGAAGGTCATCTACTTGGCTCGTTGCACTCTCCACTAATGACTACCTCCAGACAAGACCTCATTTCTGAGCACCAGAAACTTTCCTGCTATTGTCTCCTGGGCTTCGAGCACATCAAATGTGCTGTGTCCCAAACTGCACTCATTATCTCCCCCTGTCCCTGCCCCACAACTTGTTCCTCTCCCATCCCAGTTAGTGCAACCTCCTTCACCCATTTGAACAACCCAAGTCACCTTCAATCCCTCATTTACCCCACATCTTATTGGTCACCCATTTCTACCTATTCAGCCTCTGAAATTCCTTAAATCTGTGTCTTTCCTTATTCCGTACTGCCTCTGCCTTGTACACATCTGTATCTTTCCTCAAACAGATCCAGAAGTAGACTTCAGCCCACCTTCCCCACAGCCATCCAAGACTTAGGTAAAGCACTAGGGTTTCTGTCCGAGACCTAGGTAAAACACTAGTGTTCCTCCCTTAAAAGTCTGTCATGGCTTTGCATCACTTACAGGATAAAGATCAAAGTTCTTAGTCCCTGCCACCACGTACTTCATGTTTGTCTAGCTGCCTGTCACACTAGACTCTGACCGCTACCAAGGCAGGGAATGTTCGCCCCCTGTAGCTTTGAATTCCCAGTGACTGCTTGGAGATGCAGAACAAAATAAATAGAAAGTGAATGAATGCAAGCAGGCAGAGGAAGGGTATAAAAAGCAACCAGCTTTTAACTCTCTTGTGCAAGTTTATGTGAGATCATTTTCTACAACTCCCACTACCAGTTCATTCATCTCTGCTTTTACCATAGGTGGCAAAGAAATAGAAATCTTTTTATATGACAATTAACATAAGGCATATCAAGGGTGGGATAGGGTCTGAGTATAAATTTTCTTATATTGGATCCTGACTCCTCCATTTCCAGGTGTGTCACCCTGGGCAAGATACTTAATCTCTGGCCTCAGTTTCATCACATAAATCAGGGATAATAATCACACCTAATTCAAATGGTTGTTAAATGAGGTAGTGTGTGGAATGGGAAGTGCTCAATAAATAATAGCTGTGGTTATTATTTCAGCCAACTCCTTCGTTAAGCCTTCTTCATTAAAGATTCCGAAAGGGGCTGTGCACACAGTTCATGAATACATAACTATAAACAAAGTTGCTTTGGACAATGAAAAACATGAATGTATTTCCTAGAATAGGATGAAACATGTCTTTACTTTTTCCATAGCTTTCAAGTCATCAAAAGTCAGCTTCAAATGGAGGTTGGAAATTGTTTGTCTCTTTCTCCTCCACCCCTACCCCTTTCTCCTCCAGAATTTTCTACCTGTCTGTCCTCTCCCTGCAGTGTCCAGAAGCCTCCTGGAAGAGAGGCAGCAAAGCCTACATCCCTCTGAAGAAATACATGTTGGGTCTTGTGGAGAGAGGTGGACCACCTGGCCCAGGCTTCAAGTTCACAAAGAGCCTTAAATCTTGACTTTCAACACTATCTCACAATTCATTTATTCATTCATCATAAAGATACATTGGCATAACTGGAAAAAACTCATTCTTTCAAACTTGAGTTCTAGGCATGGACTACTCCTTCTATAGTAAACCAAGAACAAGATTTATAAGTCGCATAATTACTTTTTAACTAGCATATTACATTGTATTTTATATTTGTGTATGATTTTGACCTCTACAAATAAGTTCATATTGTTCCATCTAATATTTGAAGATGTTAGTTTATTGAATATAAATATTAAATATATATATAATCATTTTTATGTTTCACTCATGGCATTTCTTCACTTTTTAATACGTTGGAATTCTTAGAAAATGGCATGGCTGGAGGGAGATCCCCTTTACCCTCTGAGAAGCCCCAGAGTGAAGCATCTACAAGGAAAATCTTTCTCTTGCTGATAATAATCATCTTTTATAACATCTCTTCAATGCATTCTTATGTTCAAAGATCTGCCTCCTTTTTTAAACAAAGGTAAGGAAGGGAAGGCATAAAAGAGATATGGAGGGCCCAACTCCTTGTCACATATTATATAAAATGATGATAATCATGAGTCACCTATTTCACAAATTGCGTGAACATTGCACATGATAATACACTGCAAAGAACTCTAAAGAGTTAAAAGCACAGTCATGAAAGGCAGTGAGCTCCAAGGACCATTTTCAGTGTACTAACCCTTTGTTTTTGGTTCACGGTGAGATAAGTATGAAAAATTGATAGTTATAGAAATTTGACAAAGTAATTTTATGTCTGTTGAATCAACTAATAAAAGATTTGAGCTCGTATTTTGTATGTCTGATATTTTACTTCATTTTCCAGTAATTCATTTTCATTGTATTTTACAAAGGTAAAGAAAAACCTGTCCTTCACTGCACATAGTTTGAGAAGCATTGATAAAAGGTATTATTATTTTTGAAATTTTGCTTAAGAACCACTGAATCTCTAAATATAAACTAATCATAAGTCATTATTTGAAAAACTCTTTTTCGTACCAACTGTAAGGTGTTGCCAGCATACGAGAAGGTTCGAGAATAAGTTTGTTTTCTATTGATTACCTTGGTTATTTGTTAGTCAGAAACATCATAAACCAGGGCTTACATTCTTGGCATAGCCTATGAACACCAGTTATCTCAAAAGATAGCTAAGCTATACTATAAAATTTAATGACCAGTATATCGTTTCTACAATGTAGAAGAAAGGTTTCTGATTTCCAAATCAGAAAATATTTCTCTTGCCCTCTCACCTGTGAGATTCCTAGGTCTAGCCTGGTGGGTGGGGATAAGAATGGGACTGCTTCAACAGCCACATTCAGAAAGAAGAGGATGGGCGCACAGTGCTACTCACACAGTAATGGGGGAACAACTCACTGGTCTTGTTTATAAAATTAAAATGTAGTTTCTCTAAGATTCTCTGAGACTGGGGTTAGGTAGGTTTTCTTTTTTGTTTTTCTATCTTATTTTTTTTGCTTGTTCGTTTCTTTTAGTTTTTGTTTTCTAGGTGGGTTTTGCTGAACTGGAAAGCCCTGGTTCTTTACCACAAATGCTTCCATGCTAAAGTCCAGGGCATTGCTCCCCTTGACCACCCAGCACCAAGATGACAAATAGGCTTCATCCTAAACTGAAATCTATGAGTGGCTAGCTCAGGGATTTGTATTTCTCTTTTGTTGTTTGAAAAGACTGTGAAAACCAGTCTAGGTGTGGTGAGAAACATTGCTATCATCTAGTATTGGAATTTGCCATGGGCGAGGGAAGAAGGGGATGTTAGCACAGGAGCTGGTGTTTTACTATCCTGAGTCCAGCCTAAAAAATGTGGACCTCTAACCCTTTAATTTTAATTTCAGCTGAAACCAGGCTGGAACATGATTTTTTTTTTTTTTAACAGCGTGAGAATAGCAAAAGGGAAATAGACACAGAGAATAGCAAGTAACTAGGCAATCTTAGATACAATCTATGGTTTCCTTATTTTGCAACACATGTGAGAAGGTATCGTAGCCTGGCTCCTGACCGTGAGGCATAGTTCTGTGTACTTCCCGCTACCAGGAATACTCAGAACAAGACTCTCAGACCTAAGAGAGAAGCCCAGGCAATAGTCCCAGGCCCTGTGTTTAAGGTCTTCCTTCTCTTCTCTTCCCCAGTGGCTGACACCAAAAATGTCTCTAAAGAGGAGATCCCACCCCTATCTACTCACTCACACCCTATGTTAATGTTCTTAACTCAACTTGGTAGTTCTTAACCCACTGGTAGTTCAGGAGGATTAATGATCTTGGATAAGAAAAAATAAACCTTGATTTTAAATGGAATTTAGCACTTTCTTCAATTATGAAGGTAGGAAGCAAACCCCAGGAGCATTAGCAGTAGCAGTACTTGAGACTCTATTACTAATGGAAATAATTGTCATTTTCATTATTTTATTACAGTAGTTGCAAGTATTTTGAAATAACATTAGGCTCATCATTATTTGAAAGAATGTTGCTAGGGCTTGCTGTTTAAGTGTTAGATAATGTAGCACATAGTATGTTACTATATTACTATAGCACAAACTTGTTTTTTTGAATATTGTGATAATTACATTTCAATGTAATTGGTTTCCTTTGCAATCTTATGCATTTCATTGTACGCACTTATAAACGTTGTTTTGAAAGGTATACATAGGTCACCACTGATAGAAAGGTTCATGACACAAGAAAGGCAATCCTCCTGGGCTTTCAAAGTACAACTGTTCAGCTATCTACCATCCAGTATAATACAACATCCCTTAGGACTGAATCAGAGATACACACATACAGAAGCAGTGGGTTTTTCATTTATTTTTTTCTGGTGGAGGGCAGCTAAGAAACTGGCATCTGCTTTAATTTGCTGGTTGTTTATAAAACTGGTGTTTATTGAAAATTGCCAGTTGTGACCATTTCTGCTTACATATTGTAGGGTGACCATTAAACACTGAAAATCATTTGAAGCTTATTTCAGATGTCCTCACTTATTGCAACTGTCTTAATCTTAATGGGTAAGTTTCCCTTTCCACATTTAAAAAAATTTCTTCATGCTACAGTTGATGGAGTAAAAGAAACAAATAAACCAACAAACAAAAACAAACTTTACTCTCATTCCCAGAAGTAGCGCTTGGATCTAAAAGAAGTGTCTGAGTCTGGATGAAATACTACTAAAAACAGGATGTTTCCTTCCTCCCATCTACATCCTGTTATAAAAAGTAGTCATTCCAATGTGAAAGAGTTTCAAGACCTGTCCCAGGACAATTTTCCCAAATAAAAAAGAATCTTTAAGGCTTTAGGAGTTTCTCACTCGGATGGCGAGTCAGGAATGTCTTTGAAGACTAAGGAAATGAGAAAAGTAGCGGCTGCCTGAGGCTTTTGCGGGGTTGTTTGGGAGAGCAGATGAAGGAAATCAAAGTTTCACGCCATTAGTCAAAACTGGGGCGAGGGAGAACGGGTCCCTCGTCTCTGGGAAGGTGTCTGGGAAGTAGCTTTGCGGGGACAAAGGCCGGGATCCGACCCAGGGCGGAGCCTGGTCCGCCCGGAGCAGGGCCCAGCCGAGGCGAGGCCCGGGGCGGAGCGCGGCTGGCCCGGCCGAGCGGGGA
>NW_007727961.1:239657-307928 GCF_000696425.1 Galeopterus variegatus
TCGTGCTGCCCGGCCAGGCCCCAGCGAGGCGGCGCGCCCGGCTCCCGCGCCATGGGGCGGCTGCTGGCTCTGAGCTTGCTGGGGGTCGCGCTGGCGCTCCTGGGCGAGAGGTTCCTGGCGCTCAGGTAGGTGGGGCTCCCGCGCGCCCCTCCTCGCGGGTCCCCAGGCGGGAGGTGGCCGCGGGCTGCGGGGTGGGGGCGGCGCGGGCCCTCACCGCGGCCGGGTGAAGACCTTGTCATCGCTGGCGGTTCCCCGGCTGCTTGAACCCTCGCCTCCCCCACCCTCAGCTTCTAGTAAGCCCCAGCCATGTTTGGACCGAATCGCGACTCCTTCGGGAAAGTTTGCAAGCCTCTGCTGCTTACCAAGTTGTCCGCCTAGGTTGACAAGCGAGTGCTTTGCAGTTGCTCCGGGGCAAACCTAGGTACTTTTAACTTGAAAACAAAACTATTACTCACGCACTGAAACTTTAATTATAAAGATTCATTTCAGGTCATTGGTGCTGCTGCTCTCTGTTGGCCAGACCAGCCCCCGTCTTTAATAAAGTTGTTTTCCATCTCTCTCCTGCAAAGTTTGAGAAACTCTTCGGCTCTCTGATCTTCGCGCTGCAGATCAAAGACCCTTGAGATATTCAGCTACTGTCCTTACATCACTTCTTTATTTATCTGCTCACCAGGGAACCCTGGGGCCAGAATGCCAAACTGTACAAGCAGACTCCATCTCACGTTTTAGTTAAAATGAAAAATCGCCTGTGGGTGGACATCACAGTTTTTAAATGACTAACTCAAATTTTGTAAGCCTCATGTAAAACAGTTTCAGAAATACTGAGCCCCTACTATGTGTGATGTGTTCTCCTAGCCTATGTAGAGTAAGACCCCTATGGAGTTTACCTTGCTACAGGGGAGGAGAGAAGTAAATACATGAATCGGGATGTCCAGGTCAGATACAAAGGAATTCCTATTGGCTTCAAGAGGAAAGATTACACCTGTGAAGGCGGATTTCCCAGAGAAAGGAAGAGATATTTGACTTTGGCCTTGCAGGATGGGTGCAACACACGTGAGGGTGAAGGAGCCATCCCAGATGGAAAGTGCAGTGTGAGCAAAGGGGCTAAGGCGGGAGGTTTGGAGACTAGCAAATGGTCCCATTTGAGGGGAGCATAAAGTCAAGTAATGAGAATAGGGTGGGTGAAGGACAGGTTTTGAGTCTGTTAAATATAAATTGAAAAATTACACCCTACTTGGATAGGCAAAAGGGAAGTATTGATGTATTTTTGTTTTGCTTTGTTTTTCAGCCAGAACCTGATATAACCAGTTAGTTGTGCTTTATAGAGAAGAACCTGGAAGGATGGATTGGACTAGAACAGGATTTTCTGTATATTCAGATTTCCTGGCGGGCTGATGTCTGGGCACCCCCAGAGATTCTGATTCATTTGGTCTGGATGCAACCCAGGCACTGGTATTTTTATTTTTAGAAACTCTCCTGATAGTTCTAATGTGCAATCAGGGTTGTGAACTATTAGAAAAGAGAGTAGACACAGGAAAATTAGTTAAGGTATTGCAGTAGTCTGGCAGGGATAACAGCGTCCTAAATTCTGGAACCCCAAGGATGAGGAGTCAAAAGTGATACCAGAGTTTGTGAGACAGCTTCGTTGTCCCATAGCTGTAGCTTCTCATCTGCCCATAAAACAATGAAAGGAGAAATAGTGTGGGGGAAGGGCAGGGGCGGTAGAGTTGGGGAAGGAACACTTATTGGTAGGAAATGGACATGTTGACCTTAATTTTCGTATTACGTAAATGCCCATCCTGCTTTGCAGTATGTTCATGAGTTGAACAATCTTGTGTGAACTGTCCAGCTCTTGGTCTCAAAGGCAAGACCACCAAAATTCACAAGCTCATCAAGTTGTCACTAATAGTCAAAACACCAGTGCTTCCACAAGTTGAAGTTTTCTCAATTAACAGAAAATCTTTCCCCTTCTTAACTAATCTTAAGGTTTTCAATTTAAGTCCCATTGAATGATAAATTTATAGTTGCAAACCTAAGAAAAAGTAATTAAGAATTATTGACATCGTAGGCACCCAATAGGTAATTTACAATTTGATACAACTTTTCTTTACAAAGATTTGACTGTAGTAAACTTCACTGGGCAGTGACTTTATACAGTGGAAACATTGTTGGATAGTTGAAGCCCCAAATGGGCTCATGTGAGAATGTTGGGGTATGTGGTAGGTCGCCAGATTTAGCAAAAAAAATAGATTTAGCAAATAAAAATATAGGATGCCCAGTTAATTTGAATTTCAGATAAACAAGGAATCATTTTTTAGTATAGGCACGTAATACGTATACTATACTTTTAGTATAAGCATGGAATTTGGGACATAATTATACTAAAATATCATTTATTGCTTATCTAAAATTCAAATTTAGCATGGAATTTGGGACATAATTATACTAAAATATCATTTATTGCTTATCTAAAATTCAAATTTAACTGGGCACCCTGTATTTTATCTTGCAACTATATGATTGAGGAATAATGAGTGCTTTCTGTTTACAGAGTTTGGTGGAGTACTCACACGCATAGCATTTCTCTTTTCAGACTCTAAGAGTCTTACAAAAAGCAGCATATTTCCACCTCCCCATAAGAAAAGACTCTTCGGTAGATGGTGAAAGGAGAGAGGCTTTCTGTTTGTTTTTTGCTCTAATCTGGTGCCTACTATTTAATTATTCAACTTTTAGAGATGGTACTTCAGCAATCAAGTTATTTCTCTCCCCCAGATGCCCGCTTAAATTTCAACTTGAATTTCAGATAAACGATGGATAATTTTTAGTATAAGTATGTCCCAGATGGATAAATGAAATCAAAGTTATCTTTTCCCTTCTGAACTATGACTGGCTAAGGTTCCCAGGGGAGGATGGCATTCCACAACCCCCTTTTCCACCCTTCCCTAGTTGAGCAATAAAAAAGAAAATCAAAATGCACAAATAGTCCGGGGCCAGTTGCTCCCTGTTGCAAGATACACAGCCTTGGATGAATCATGAGACGTGAGTGCATCAGAGACCTAAAAGTATGCAGGAACCCCCAAAACAAGTGTATGAACCTTCCGCTTGATGCCTGACACCTTTTATGATAGTGTCAACAAGAAGCTTCGCAGTCTGTCTGGAACACTTCTGAAGGGGTAGCCTTTTTTTTTTTTTTTTTTTTTTAACTACCATCCTCCTTAGTATTTATTGTGTGACTACTGTGTGCTGGTCACTGTCAGAAGTATAAAAAGTTCTTTATATGAAACCAAAATTTATGTTTACTGATGTTTGGAAAGAAAGCCCTTTTACCTTGAGCCTTCATTCAGTCTTCATATATGTAAATCCTGAGGTTTGGAAAAGTCAACTAGTTAGTTCAACTAATAAGTAGTTAGTGCTGCACCCATATTCTAAGCCAGATCTTCTGGTTCCGAGTACGGTTTGTCCCAGCTCCCCCACAGTCTCCTAGCTTCTCTGCCATTCGAGCAAATTTTCCCTGCCTAAGCACAAATTCATAGTTACTTTAGTGCAAACATTGCAGGGCCCCAAAAAGTGAGTTCCAAAGGGTTTTACAAGTCTGCACATACAAGATAAAGCCCCTCTTTGTATATGTCTGTACACAGAAGATAAAGCCACGTCAGTTGTTTGTAAACTCAAAGGCAGTAAGATACGGCACAAAGTAATGCCTGACAGTAACACTGTGTTCTCACTCTGCTCAGCGGTGCACCCTTACTGATAACCCACTTAAGACAAGATAGTAACTAACAGCCTCCTGTCTCATTCCGCTCTGGATGGGGAATGCTTCCTGTATGAGAGAAATAGAGATTGATTTCATGTTAATGACTGTTGGTTAAAAGTTTGTGCTTAATGGCCAAATAGCCTGAATTTTATTCATAGCTCCACTATTTACCTGAAAATTTGGACTAGATTTTTCGCCTTCCTGTGCTTCAATAGCTTAATCTGTAGAATCTGCTCCATAGTGGGATTGTGAGAAATAAATGAGGTTATGCATGTAAAGTGCTTAAAACAGTGCCAGGCACATAGTAAGCTCATTATGAGTTACCTATGATGACAATGATGTTCAAGCAAGGTTTCTTAAACACTTTGTGCCATAGATCCCTTTGGCAATCTGGTGAAGCCTTGATTCTTCTCAGTATCATGTGTTTAAATGCATAAAATAAAATCCATAGGATTACAAAGAAAATCAATCATGCTTAAATACTTCTACCAAACTATTTTTTAAATCTAATTTATGATATAATGACCTGTGCTTATTAAAGCCTTAAATAGAGCTAGAGGTAGGTAAATGTCTAACAGATATTTTGAAGTAGTTATGAGTGTAAACGGTATTTTGAGATATCTACAACAACTGAAATGTGCTGTAGCAATATCTGTAATTTCTATTAGTGAGAGAGTCACGGGTACTGCTGATAGTGCTGTGGTTTGTTGCCCACACTCATCATCAAAAGAAATAGCCAATTTCAATTAGAGGTTTAAATAAAGATGTATTTTTCCCCCATCCAAGTTCATGGATCCCTGAATTCTACCCATGGATTCCTTGAAGGTCACTGGACCCCAGATTAAGAACCCTGATGTACATGTTTCCTATGGTAGTTATTTGGGGAATGATTGCTAGCACATGGAAGGAAGCCAATGTCTACTGTTTCCTGCATTATACCTACCATAGGCTTGTAACTAAAAGAAAAGTAACTGAATTGTAATGAAAATGAAGAGAAGAGACAGAAAAACAGCAGGAATCTAGAACAGAGAAGGCAAATAACTTTCATCTTGTCTGTCAGTTTTAATAGACTGGCAGTGCTTGTGGGAACAACGTGTCTGAGATTGGCTCTGGGTTAAAGGGAAAGAGTGCTGTGATTGCTTAGTGATGTCTGCATGACAGCAGAGTGACAACTCCCATGCCTTTTCTGACTTACTGCATTCCTAAGCATGCCTTGGACATACAGTGTCAGGGTGCAAAAAGGCAATAGTAAAAGTAAAAATTCTACTCCTCTCATATCATCACTTATTTGTGTATATACCATTTGTTTTATAGATTTTGCATGTATATTTTTAGGCTTATTGATCTGCCAATCTGAAGAGGTTTGTATAGCTTTCTCTTATATATTCCTCAAACTTCTTAAATCTAATACCAGTTAGGAATGCCTTCAGCTGTAAGTAACATACATTGAATTAATGGTAGCTTATACAAATGGGGATTTTTTCTCTCACATGACAAAAACTCTATAGGTTGGGCCAATCTAGAGTTTGTTCACTGAATTAGTGATCACAGCAAGGAACTGGGTTCTTCCCACATTTTCATTCTTTGATCCTTCACTATGGACTTTACAACCTCATTCTTATCGAAGATGCAGAATGGCTGCTGTAGTCTCAAGCACCGTGTCTGTCTTCAGATCATGAAGAAGGGAAAAGGAGTGATGTCAGCTAGCTCTCTTCTTGTGTCTGCTCTTTCTATCAGGAACAAAAGTATGTTTCCCAAAAACCTGTGTCATATGATTACACCTGTATACAAAGGAGGCTGGGTAAACAAATATTTGGCTTGGTCGCCTCTGCAATGGAAAGAGCAAGGGAGTAAGGGGGTGGAAATGGCTTTAGTTTTGTCAGCTAGTAGGATCTGCCACCCTAGAATATAGAAGTCCACTAACAAGCAGAGGACTGATAGCTCTGCCAGGGAAAAATTCTGGCAGTTTTCTCCTGAAGGAATGTGGAAGTTTTGTTGGGCCACAAAGGGTTGAAGAAAAATCTTCTTCTTTTTTGGTCATAAAGGAAAACCAAGAAAAATTATTTGATTAACTAGAAGTCATCCATCGCTTTTATGTAACTCCAGTTTTAATAGCAGGCAGTCTGCATATCTGAAGATGATAAAGTACAACTAAATTAGTTGATAAAGATTGTCCTATTTAGCAAAGTGCAATCATCAATATTTGTGCAAACCTAAGTTGGCTCTGAAACAAATACCCCATATTAAACTGTTCAAACACATCTGAATGTTACTTTGAATAGCTTTTATTTAACCCATGTAGTTTATCTTTGAAAAAGGTAGATTTTAATCATCATTATCCCTATTTTTGTATAGTCAAATAGGCATAATAGTAAGTTGTATAAAACTTATACCCAACCCAATGCATGATACAGATGCTTGGTGTAGAAACTACAGCTGTGACCTATTGATTTGCATCTACATCTGTTTCTGGAGTCATACAACAGTAGGGTCTTGGAAGTCTTCTATGTTCATCCTTATTTTATCCACAAAGATGACTGAGGCCATGGCAATCTTAGATCTCTTCACTCCTTTTAGAGAAAAGTACAGAGTGAACTAGAGCCAGGGCTGCCTCTGGGTGGCACCTGGTACCAGCACTTCCTCACTGAGTCGAACCTTGGGAACATTGCTTTGCCTCTAGCAGTCTGTTTCCTTATCTCTAAAATAGGGACAATGTTGCCTAATTCATAGAGTTGTTTGAAGAATTAAGTGAATTCATTGAGGAAAATCACTTACAACAGTGGCAGACTTAGAACAGTGGTATATTATAGCTATTTTTATTATTGATTTCCTTTGATCATCCATGATAATCATCCTCATCACTATTACTGCTGCCACTGCATTAGGTTATATCTACAATTTTTTCTCTTTTAAATTACTCCTTGGACACATTGGAGGAGATTTATCATATTTTCTAGTGTTTTATTATTTTAATTTAACTTATTTAACACACTATATTTTTATTACATTTATATATTTGCTATTGATTTATTTATATTTTTGCTTTATTGTTATCTTCTTTCAAGGAATTTAATGCTATCTGAGTTATATTATTCCAAATACATATAGATTTACACTTTCAGTAGATACCTTACGTGGGATATGAATTCTATCTGAGTTATATTTTTCCAAATACATATAGATTTACACTCTCAGTAGATACCTTACGTGGGATATGAATTGCCAAGATGTATAGTTGGTACAACCTATTAGTAGTTCTGTGTTATCTAGGCCTAGGCTTTCTTCCATTTTGCTGAGAAACCAGCAGTCTCACCCATACCCCATGTCCAGAAACCAGAAGTTGTCAGGGATCTGAATAGATGGGGGACAAGTGGCAAATTACTATTGTTGTCTCTTAGATGTGTGGTATGTGGGAACCACTTTGAAAAATGTAAAGTTCTCTGCAAGAACTATAGTTATTTATGGCTCTAGAGAACAGAGAGAGAAGGTGGGAAAATGAGAGAAGGGAAAGCCTATATGGTACGTGGCCCTCAAAATGATAGATCCCATATGTGTTGGTCCAAACTGCTCTGTGGCCCTCTACTCTAGGGTGCAAAGGAAGGCAGGAGATGCCCTATTAGAGTTCAATGTTATCTCATTATTTCTTCCTCTTAGTTTTCTTGGAACAATAATAGCAAGTAGTTTTGCTAAAGTAGTTGCAAAAGTAGTTGATACTCCCCAACCTTCCCACTCTAATAAGTATTGTCATGGGGCTGGGACCTTCTTCTCTGATTTCTTAACAACTATTTGCGGGTGTCTTCAGTGAGCCAGGCTTCGAGCAAGGCTATTTTCTCTTGGCCTCCTTTCAGGCATTGTATGAGGCTTACAGCCATTTCTCATTATTTGGCCTTTCAGAAGGAAGACAGGGCTTCTGCTTCTACATCTGGATCTCTCTTCTCACAACACCAAAGCTGTGAGAAGTATGACCTGATGCTGTTTTTATATTTTATAAGAACTTGCATTGCAAGTTTTATTTGTTGAGTTATTGGCTTTCTTTTATGACCCATGTCCATATGTAGAACTTTGTGATATACACTTTTGTTTTAACTTCATTTTTGGTGCTGTTTTATGTTCCTATAGTTGTTTTTCTATCTTCTCATTCATCTGCTTTAGATTTATGCTGTGTTTTTATGTATTGCTCCAAGCCTCTTTAAACTTTTTCTGAAACAAAGCAGGGAATACATAAACCAACAGTGCGGTTTTTTGTTTTTGTTTTTGTTTTGAAACAGGAATCGACTTAAAGCCTCCAGAGAAGTAGAATCTATAGACCTTCCAAACTGCCACCTGATTAAAGGAATTGGTACGTATGAGAAAACGCTTGTTGGACACATTACATTGTTTGGACCACCAATATTAAAACACTCATTAAGAGTATTTTGGCATGCAACAACTGTTTCTCAGTGAATAAATCACATTAGGTCAACAGAAGCCTCTTTGGTCAATCTCTTTTGGTCTCATGTACACTGTATTTCTTCTTTCTTACCTTCGCTATAATTTATTACTTGTGTGATCCTATGTTTATTATTTGATTTCTTGCTTGTTTAGTGACTTCTCTGAACTATTTTTGTAAAATCTAAATTCTTTGTTGTGTATGGTCACTGAAGTCTGTGTTCTGTTAGCCTAGTGGCCAGCTAGTGAAGGGAAGTCAGAAGGAAGGTAGTTCTACATAGGCAGTAACAGTATTTACCTTGCTTACCAGTCTCACCAGCATCTGGTCTTATGCCTAATGCATAATTGATGCTTCACAGTATGCACAGAAAAAACTTATTGTTATTTTTATCTTCAAAGCCAAGACTATCTTCAAAGCCAAGACTGCAGGGGAGAGAACAATTAGTGGGGTTTCTCTGTCCCCTTGACTCCATGCAGGATGCACCCAGTGCCAGAGTCCTTGAGGAAGGGCTCCGAAGAACAGGCCCTGGTTCTGCTGTAGAGAGTGAAGGATCTGTCCAGATTCTCCCCTAGCTCCAAGGGCCTCTCCACTTTGTTTACTTTTTTCCAGGGCAGAGTCCATATCCTACTGTTTTTTACCTGTTGCCATCTGACAAAGACTTGAGATCATAATAGACTGCTAGTAACTGTTGTTCAGTTATCAATGAACAATTAAAACATTGGCTTTTCTTAGAGCTAGTTCATGATATGATTAGAAACAAAAAGAATTAAAAGTCAAAACACCTAGTTTCTAGTTACAGTTTGTCCACAATCTTACAATGTGACCTTAGGCAAAGATGACCTTTGTATTTTTCACCTGTAATGATAAGTTTATGATTAGAATAAAGGTTTTTAGAAGTGACTCTCCTGGGGTTTCTCCTCTTTCTTGCAGTTGCCCAAACACTTAGCAAGAGGATGCAAACTCAGAATCAAATACCAGACTGACTAGATATGTGCTTGATAATGCAGACAGTTCTAGAAATAAGGTTGTTCTGGAATGCCAAGAAACTCAGCAACTTCATCCTACCTTCTGGCTGCAATCAAGAAGAGCCCCCCAGGACTGGTCCCTAAGCAAAAGCCAGATGGCATCTGTAATTGGTACGTATGAGAAAACGCTTGTTGGACACATTACATTGTTTGGCCACCAATATTAAAACACTCATTAAGAGTATTTTGGCATGCAATAACTGTTTCTCAGTGAGTAAATCACATTAGATCAACAGAAGCCTCTTTGGTCAATCTCTTTTAGTCTCATGTACACTGTACTTCTTCTTTCTTACCTTCGCTATAATTTATTACTTGTGTGATCCTATGTTTATTATTTGATTTCTTGCTTGTTTAGTGACTTCTCCGAACTATTTTTGTAAAATCTAAATTCTTTGTTGTGTATGGTCACTGAAGTCTGTGTTCTGTTAGCCTAGTGGCCAGCTAGTGAAGGGAGGTCAGAAGGAAGGTAGTTCTACATAGGCAGTAACAGTATTCACCTTGCTTACCAGTCTCACCAGCATCTGGTCTTATGCCTAATGCATAATTGATGCTTCACAGTATGCACAGAAAAAAACTTATTGTTATTTTATCTTCAAAGCCAAGACTGCAGGGGAGAGAACAATTAGTGGGATTTCTCTGTCCCCTTGACTCCATGCAGGATGCACCCAGTGCCAGCGTCCTTGAGGAAGGGCTCCGAAGAACAGGCCCTGGTTCTGCTGTAGAGAGTGAAGGATCTGTCCAGATTCTCCCCTAGCTCCAAGGGCCTCTCCACTTTGTTTACTTTTTTCCAGGGCAGAGTCCACATCCTACTGTCTTTTACCTGTTGCCATCTGACAAAGACTTGAGATCATAATAGACTGCTAGTAACTGTTGTTATCAATGAACAATTAAAACATTGGCTTTTCTTAGAGCTAGTTCATGATATGATTAGAAACAAAAAGAATTAAAAGTCAAAACACCTAGTTTCTAGTTACAGTTTTTCCACAATCTTACAATGTGACATTAGGCAAAGATGACCTTTGTATTTTTCACCTGTAATGATAAGTTTATGATTAGAATAAAGGTTTTTAGACTTTAAAAAAATCTTGGACCAATTATTTACAATCTTACACTGAGAGCCATAGTATGGAAATAACTAGTCTACCACTGTATTCCTTCTAGTCCTTATATTACAACATCCTTCTGTAGAGCTGGGAGATACAGTTTTTATGTTTTGTTTGGGGGGGGTTGTTTGCTTTTTAAGAAATTAAAATCCAGGTTACACAGAAGTGCCCTACTCATTTCCTAATAGGTAAAGTTATTAAACAAGTTTTGCGTGTCCTTCCATACTTTTTCTGTCCATTTATGAATACTCTCTCACAATTTGTGTGTGTGTGTATGTGTCTGTCTGTCTGTCCAATTATACATAACATTTCAGAACTAGCTTTTTGCATCTAATATTGTGCTTTGGAAGCTTATGTCAGTACACAGTTATGTTTTTTTTTTAAAACAACTGTATAGTATTTTTCTCTTTCTGTTTTGCTTTTGCCCTGTGGTTAGCACATACCATATGAACAGTTGTTGAGTGCTATGTTAGTGGATGCATAATGATTAATAATAATTTGTGGTTATATGTTTTTGTCTGTGAATCCCACCTTCTGTGAATTCAGGTCTCAGAGTAGATACAAGGGCACAACCAGACACATTACAGGACAGACTGCCAAGTGTATTCCTGTTACAACTTACTGGGATGGAGCGTTCCTTAGAGAAAAACAAGCCCAGCAACATTGTATTCTGAACAGGCGTCTGTCTGTGTTTGTGACCTTTATGTTGTGATGTGTGTGAGCTGCTGTCTGGAATTGGAAAGAATGAGGAAATATGTCACCTACGGCCCCTCTTGTGAAGTGTATAATGCCTCTGAGGGACTTCAAAAAGCGACAGTGCAGAGAGGATGAGTGATTAGAAACACATTTGGGATACATTTTTAGTTCTAATTAGAATTGTGGGGCTTTTTTCTTTCTTTTTTGCTTTTGCCCTGTGGTTAGCACATACCATATGAACAGTTGTTGAGTGCTATGTTAGTGGATGCATAATGATTAATAATAATTTGTGGTTATATGTTTTTAATAACAGTTGCTTATTCAGTGGTCTTTGATTATAAGGAGTAACAGTGTGCTGGACACATAGCATACATGCAACTTTTTATGATAAGCAGCAAAGGTATAGAGGACCTTTTTTTTTATTTTCTATTTTAGAAACAGTACTAACCATGCACTTGAGGTCAGATAATCCTGCCAAGTGGTGAGACCCCTTCCCCCTTGCCCTCTGTCCCCTTCCACACACACACATCACAATGCTACAATCACCATCACTAGAAATGAACTCTTTGGTGCTCTTGGGTGCTTTATACATATCATGTTGTCTCACATCTTTCTGTTTTAATAAGTAAGAATCATTGAGTACATATTATTCAGCAGTCATTGTCTACATATCATATCATACAGTGTGCCTTGTGTGGGGCAGAATGTTAGTTCAATATTTATTACATTTTTTTGTCCTTCCCAGTTCATCTTACAGACAGAAACTAAGCTTTTACACACCAAAGATTTGGCATAATATCAACATCTACATAATACAAATTATAATGACAAGATCTAGTCAACTTTATTTCAGGCTTAAATGCTTAATTAAAAATCTTATTTTCTAAATGTCTGACATTCAGGGTTCTGGACTAAAACAAAATTTTGAATGGACTTGAGTTAACTAACAGTTTTATGGACTTGGCTGTTAAGACCTTTACAATAACTGCTGCTTGGGAGATTGGTTGAGGAGGGGAAGGCATTCAAGTCTGTAGCTCTTGTCACCACATACTTTATAATCTACCTGTGGTGGGGGGGGACAAAACAAAATTCACTATGGTATATGGACTTTTTTTTTCTTTTTTCTTTTTATAACAGATAAAGACTTGAGTCTCAGAGAGGTTAAGTAACTTTTGCAAATTCTCCTTCCAGTATAGTATCTTTCCCTGGGGTGATTATCATATATACCTAGCTAGTGGAACAAAAAGAGTAGAAAAGAATAGGCTACCTCACATACTGGATACTCTGATGGGTATGGTAAGGGCTGATTTGCTGTTATAAAGTTGTAGTAGCATAGAGAAGAGAAAAGCTTATTTTTATTTTTCTCTTATGTAATAGTCCTAAGGCTAGCAAATGGTCTAAGGTGATTAGATGACTGTGCTCCATCTGGTCATTCAGGGATGAAGGCTGATGAAACCACACAGCTGTCTTCAACATATTGCGCCCATCTTGATCCAAGACTAGAACTCCAGTTGTTTCCATTTTCTAGTACAAAGGGGTTAGAAAGAAAATTTACATGGATATCATTTTTATTTTATTTTACCCAGTAGTTGCATACATCTTGTATTCTCACATCCCACTGACCAAAACTTAGGTCTATGGCCACATCTATCATCAAGAAAGGGTGAGTAATGTCATCTGTAGCTCTGTTGCCACATGCTTATTGCTAAAAAAGAAGGGGAGTATGGATACTGGAAGAATTGGCAATCTCTGAGACAGACAGGTAATTGCCAAAGTAATAAGAAGGGATCAAAATTAGACATGCTAAGCTAGAGATGATAGAGAAAGGGTTTTAAAAGAGGTTTTAAAGAAAAGTGACATTGATGAAGATCTTCCTGAGAGGCAAGAAGCAAAAATTTGGGGAAAGAAGCCAAGATACGGAATTGACCACAGTTGAATTACAAAATGAAGTATGTCTTTAGAGAGGAACCAGGAGATAACTCTGATAGAGAAAATTTATTAAATGCTAAGTTGAATAGTTTATAGATACTTCTAGGTCAGCCCAAAGGATTTGAGTTCCAGCTTCCTAGTTTACAACCCTGAGCAATTTGCTTATCCTTTCACAAGCTCCATATTTTCAACTCTAAAATAAGGGATATTGCCTCCTAGCATTATGAAAGTGTATGAAATAGTGTACAAAGTACTTACAAAGAGCCTGGTACTTGGTAAGCCCCTGAAGTGCATTAGTAACTGTTATTACTACTATTGTTATTATTGAATTAGAGGCGAAAACATTTCTCGAGCATTGACTGCTCTTACAGTGATCACACCAAAGAGGTGATATGAGATGATAAAAGCCTACCCCCCCCCCCCCCCCCCCCCTCAAGATAAGGGTGTATATCTGGAAAATATTCCAAAGAAAACTACAGAAAAGACTCATTTCTATCATCGCTATTAAGCAATCAGATTAAACAGAAAGAAGTTACAATATGGCTGAAATGAAAATATCTTTTTAAAACATTGTTCTTTTCTTGATTATTAAAACAACAACTATTATCTGTAGAAAAATTTAAACAAAGAAAAGTATAAAGAAGAAAATTAAAATCACTCATAATTCTACTACCCAAAGAATGGGCTGGCTGATTGGCTCAGTTGGTAGAGTGTGGTGCTGACAACACCAAGGTCAAGAGTTTGGATACCGGTACTAGCTAGCCACCAAAAAAAAAAAAGAAAGAAAACCAAAGAAACATTGTTAATTTTTATATGTCCTTTTTTTGCTATGTATGTAAGCTCGTACTCATTGAAATTAAACTTTGTGAAATAATATTTAAGGAAAAACAAATTTTAATTAATTGAGCTGCTACTAAATGGGTCCAGAAAGCAAAAACTTGGGCAGGAATTCTGTGTGTGCATGCATGTGTGTTTGTATGTGTGTGTGCATGTGTATGTGGTGTAGAATTCTGGTGATCTCTGCTCATTTTCAGTTGAGAACCATCATGGGACTAGAGTCGAGTGGTTCTTAACCTTTTTGGGGGAATCACAGACGCTTTTTTGAATCTGCTGAAAAGTCAAGGACTCTTTTCACGAAGTTCTCATCTGTACATATACAAGGCATTTTGCATTTCAGGGAATTTGAGAAGATTCATAGATCCCTTGAAGTGCATTTGTGTCTCTTTAGGGATCCACAGACCCCAAGTTGAGAACAACCTTCTTTCTGAGGAACATCTTTACAAAGTAAAATTCTTGGCATTTTTATTTTGTTTTGTTTTTCTGCAGTATGATAGAACAAGTAACACTGGAGGCAACCACCTACATGTAAACTCATGAATCAAAACCCAAATGGCTGGATAGATAGATACTGTTTGGGTTTGACAACCTAGAAATAATCTTGGAGAAATCCTTTGGAGAGGTCTTTAAGGGGAAGATTGGATTTTGTGGACTCAAAGAATGTGTCATGATTTGGCTTAATCTAAGCCATTTTTATTTCTCTTTTCTTGTGTTTGGGTCCATTATCTGTCTGTGGAATTTATACAGTGAGACCACTGGGAAGGTCTATGTCTAATTATTTTCTGTGCTGTGTGGAATGTACTACAGACAATCAATAAACAATCAATAGTAATTGCAGCCTGCCTCAGAAATGGGAGTTGGAAGCTTCAACTGGCTTAGGAGCATGGTATTTTTCATTAATTTTCTTTTGCTAGTTTTTTCTATAATTTAAAGCCTAAATTTAAAGATTAAATGGAAAGCTCTCTTTGCTTAAGAGAACAAGGAGGCACTGTTTTTTAAAGAGGGCCTGTGTAATCCCAGGTGTTTTATCTCTGCTAATGACAGAAATGTCTGTATGCTTCGCATTGAATAAGGAGAGAAGAGGACAAGGATATTTGCATGGTTAAATGACTATGAGCCCTTCCTTCTGAAAGTAATATTCCCCTGATGTCAATTACTTTTATACAGACATCTGGATGTTTATCATAAGAGTGTACAGATGTCAACTTTTTTTGTATTATAGCTGGAAATGTGGTGATAACTTGACTTTGATTTGAGTAAACATAAAATATCTAACATTTAAAGTCTGAAGTTCAATTCAGGAGGGGGTTTAGACTGACGTTTTTAAAAGAGAGTGGTTCCTTGGGAAAAAAATCGGAACCATATCTAAAGGTACAGACACTATAAAACAAACAAAATCCCAGCTTTACTCTGTCTAATAAATAAAAGAATTTGAACATGACATTTATCTATTCCTTGAACTTGCAGAAGCTGGCTCTGAAGATATTGACATACTTCCCAACGGCCTGGCTTTCTTTAGTGTGGTGAGTATCTTCTTCCTTCCCCAAATTCAGTAGAGGAGGTGCAAGTGTGTTTGATTAGACCTGCAGAGCAGTAACTTGCTTTTAAAATTCCTCACTTTCTAAAATATGTTCTGAAAAAAAGATAGGTCAAGTAGGATCTTGGAAAAGTTCCTCAGGCTTTTCTAAGACCGTCTTTGCCAGTTGATTTACTGCTCTTTATTTCCCCACTGCATTGCACTAAACTATTCCGAAGCAATCTATGTTTTAAAAGAGCATTATTAAAAAGGATATTTGAGGCATTATTGTGGATATTTGATACTACCATTATACTATTTTAAATACAGCACCTACTCTTCTTTCCATTACATATTCAGTTTTGAGCATATTTAGTTTTACTTATTCATATTCATTAGTATTTATTTCAAACAATATACTTTCCTAAACCAAGGCCAATGCTTTTTCTTTCATTCTCTTTCCCCCTGAATAGCCTTCATAGGTGGAAAGTCAGACTGAGGTTATTTATACCTTTCACTTTTGCCTTAATTCTTATAAGTTGAAAAATAATATCCTTTTTGAGAATACAATAGAAAGACTTGAAAACTGATTGGCCTATGGGTGCTGGGCTGAACCAATATCCATTCTAATTGGAAATCCAGAAAAGCAGGCAGATGAGGAAGTTCTGACCACCTTCCTCCCTGGCTTGGGCAGAGATAAGATTTCTTGGTGTCTTCATGGGCCCAGTTTTTCTTGAGGAAGAAGTATCCAGCTCTAAAGGCTGACTGTAATTATTCTGTTCCCTCTCAACATCCAGGAGGGATGTGAAAAACTTGGAGATACTTTTAGAATAGATTCCCAACACTAATAAAATAGTTGTCAGGCTTATGAGAAAGGTGAGAAAACTCAGCTTGGAAGAAAATGAGGGTTAGAACACTCTTTGGGTTCCTGATGGTTTTTATATGAACGATTGTGAGCAGCTGGTTATAACCACTGTGGGAAAAAAGAAATACTGTGGGCTTCAGCAGAAACACCAAGATTTGTATTTAATTTAAAAAATACAATTTTAAAAGAAAAGTTTTATTTAATTGCCTACACAGAATGACTAAAGTGATATTTATAGTAGGACTCTGGGTTTGTTTAGAAGCACATGCGTGTGCATGTGTCTACAGGCTTAGGAAAAAAACCTGGGATTACTAGTCAAAATTATTCATAACTAGAGATGCAAAAATCCTGAATAAAGTAGAAGACAGTTGCATTGATTTTTTTGTTGTTGTTGTTGTTTATTGCAAAGATATGTTCTTGGAGATTTGTGTAATCCAGAACTCACCTATTTCAAGATTCTCTCCACGGCCCTCCCAACCCCAGAACAAACAAAATAGGGGGGGGGTGAAATCTCCAAGCACATAAATCTATAGCCATTTTAGCTGAAGGGCATATTGCAGTCACAATGATTTTTTTTCTTTGGTTATATGACTTTTTTTTTTTTTGCAGATGTAGATGCATTCTCACTTTACTACTGTTTTTCATTTACTTGGCATTGTCTCTAACATTTCCCAGAGTGTACTTCCTTCTAAATGAATAGCTTGCACATCGTGGGGGTTGTTTGTTGTTGTTCTTAATATTTCAGCTCTTCTCACCCATCCTATTCTACAGTTATGAGGCTAAGGGTCACCTCAAAACTAACATCACACTTGATGAGGGATTGGATGGCACAGAATAAAGTATAAAAAAGACAATGAACAGGAGAATATTATACAACAATGTGAATGTACTTAACATTACTGAACGGTACATTTCACAATGGCGAATTTTATGTTATGTCTATTTTACCACAATTAAAAATAAAATAAAGTTTTAAAAAGAGAGAAAAAAGATTTAAATAATAGGGAGTGTTAAAATAACCATGAATAGTTACCACCATGTGGTACAGCTTCCTGTGCATGTAAACCGTGCAATTGTTTATGGGGCACTGATAAAGAATGGAGATTATTAACAACTGAAGTAGCACTGCTGTGTAGCAATAGCATAATTCCAGTTTGCTCTACTTCCTGGGCCTGCCAGCCCTGCAGTTATGCAGTTGTAGATAGATTTTTTATAACCGGAAAGATTCCCTATTATATCCAATTTGGAGTACAAGGTTAGTCTTTATTTTCTTATTGTACCCCTAAATATACATAAAATGTGACTGCATTGTATTAGTAAACTGAGTAAGGTAGTGCATTCAAATGAAATTTATTATCACCAAGAAGGCTTTACCTTAAGAATGTAAGGATGAATCAGCATTTTGTAGATAATTTATTAATTAATTGATTAAAAGAGAAAAAACCTAAATCATCTCAGTGAGTGCTGAAAAAGCATTAAATAAAATTATACTCATTCCTGATTAAAAGCTCCAAGCAAACTAGAAATAGGAGGAAAATTCTCAGAAACCTATAAAAAACATCATTCTTAATGGTGAAACATTGGCTGTGTAATGTTCAGAACAGGAAGAAATTACCCAATACCACCACAACCATCAGTAAGCTAGGGTTCTCAATAACCCAATAAAACAAGAAAATAAATGTGAGAAAGAAAAAAAGGACAAAACTACCATTATTTTCAGATAATGTGATTACCTGTTTTTTAAACAATCTAAGAGATCCAACTGATGACTATTAGAACTAAAAGGAAAGTTCAGTGGAACAGCTGAACTCAAGACGAACATATAAAACTCAATGGCTTTCTCATGTACTAGGAAAAACCAAATAGAAAATGTGAAAATAATAATGTTCCATTCAGAACAGCACTTTAATCTCATATATATGAGATTATTATATATATAACATACATAAAGCTATAGTAATTTAAAAAGTGGTATATTGGCACAGAAATAAGCACTAGGCATCAAAAAAAAAAAAAAAAATAGAGTCTCCAAACAGACCAATATGTAAATGGAGATCTAGTACATGATGAAGGTGACATTTTAAATCAGTGGGGAAAGGATGGACTGCATGCCTGGCACTGTTCCAAGCACTGGAATCTAGCAGTGAACAAAGGAGACGAAGTCCCCGCTGTGTTCCCGTGGGCTTGTGAATATATTTCAGATGGTGACAGTGCTTTAACAACGAATAAAGTAAGGTGGGCAACGGAGAGTGACGGCTGTGATGAGGGAGGTGTCATGCTGCCATGTTAGAGTGTGATCTCCTCCTAGCTTTTCTATGTCTGTCCTTAGCCCCCTGAATATATAACATAGATTAGAGGTATAAATAAGTATAGATGTCAAGTGACAATAAGGACAATGGAGAAAAGTAAACCAGGGTAAGGAGGACAGTATGTGCCGGGTCAGGTGGGTCTTTTGTTCGGGCATGTTCTCACTGAGAAGGTTACATTTGGCACAGATAGAAAGAAATTGAGGGAAGGAGCCCTTGCTCTCTGGGGGAAAGCATTCTGGGCAGGGGGAGTGTGCTTGGTTTGTGAAGAACATGAGGGAAGCCAGGATGGCCAAAGTAATGTGAGTGAGGAAGAGTTGGAGCAGATGAGGGCAGGCAGAGGGGGTGTCTGGTGTGGGGAAGAGGAGATGGGCCGGTTGTACAGGACCTCAGGCCATCATAAGAAATTCTGCTTTTTATCAGAGGGCGATGGGAAGCCATAAGCGAGTTTTGATCAGAGGTGTGACATAATCTGACATAATCCAGGTGCTCAGGTGAGAATAGACTGTGAAGAGTCAGGTCAGAGGCAGAAAGGCCAATTGGGAGGCAATTGCCATCATCAAGGGGAGGACTTGGACCAGGGCAGCCATGGAGGAAGCTCACATCCTTATGAAGGGATGTATTTTCAAGGCAAAGTCAACAGGATTTTCTGATGGATTGGATGGAGGGTGTGAGACAAGGAGAGGAGCCCTGTCTGGCTCCAGCGACCAGGACTTTCTGGCACTGAGGGAGCAGAGCGCAGGAGAGGGCTGCAGGCTTGCACAAGCAGTATGTGAACTTCCACTCATCCCCTCCCCTCACCTCTGCCTGGAGTTTCCCAGTCCACCAACCTTCTGGTTACCCTCTGCAGAGAGTACATCCCTGATCTCCTGTCTCCACTCAATAAAATCAGTTATTGTTCAGCTTTCAGCTTTCCGGCTCCCAATTATTATTTTTTCTATTGTCTTCTCTCTGTTTTCTTTGTTTTACTGGCCTTATGCCACCGCCTTTGACCAAAGTCTCTATCATTCATATATAGTTCCCACTTTAGTCCATAGAAATACTTGTCTTTTTTTTTTTTCCTCCCCTTCCCCCTACAAAGTCTTCGTATTTAACTTTTTTCACTGTTTTGGAAAGGGTCTGAAATTTCCAGGACTCCACAGCTTTGCACCAAATAAGCCTGGAGGAATACTAATGATGGATCTAAAAGAAGAAAAACCGAGGGCTCTGGAGTTAAGAATCAGCCGAGGGTTTGATTTGGCTTCATTTAATCCACATGGCATCAGCACTTTCATAGACAACGGTAGGAGTCGATGAGCTGCTGATGTTAGAAAACTTATTATGGTTTACAAATGACTGTGGGAAACTGGATTTGGATCATATTTATAGGAAGAGAAGAACAATTAACTTATGAATTATATCCATATTTTCTATACAAACAAGTTGTTCATTTGCTTCTTCAGCTAGCACTAGGTTATGCTGCATTTTGAAATTTCCAGCAAGTAACACCTGAAAGAATGTTTAGATTTCATAACTTTTTCATATATCTATGATCATTGTATTGAAAAAGAACCATATTTCTGAATTAAATTATAAACAGTTAAGCATGAATTCTGTATATGGAGTGGGATGTCGGAAACACTCATTCTTAAAGGTCAAGGGACCAATGATCAGAAATAACAGCAGACAGACAGAAATGGGAAGGACGTGAAGAAGAATGATGTTAGGTTGTCTAACAACTTAACATTCAACCTTTCCTTGCCAGTGGTATTTAAATGTCAGTGTCTGCCCAGAGGTCCTACGGTTATACCTTGTAAACTAACTCTGTTCTTTCAATTCTTTAGATGACACAGTTTATCTCTTTGTTGTAAACCACCCGGAATTTAAGAATACAGTGGAAATTTTTAAATTTGAAGAAGAAGAGAATTTTCTCTTGCATCTGAAAACAATCAGACATGAGCTTCTTCCAAGGTACTTCCTCCTTTTGTTCTTTCTCCAATTTGTCTCTAGCATTTTCAAATATTCCCCATGCTGGGTGGTCCTTTCACCTTTTTATAAGTGCCTTTTTATAAGCACTTTTATAAGTGCTAATATGTGTACAACTATTAGCTAATATATGAGTTAATATATATAATAGATGACATATATATAATATAAGAGCACATATATATTTCTATAATACACATATTTATGTGTGTGTGTGTAGTTTCCTTGTATATCAGGGAGAGCATAGCCTATAAAAGTTGATGTCATTCATTATAATAATCATTGTTCTATGTGGACTCTTTTGAGAAATGATGAAATGCCTGAATACAAGGAGATACTCTTCAGGTCCATCTTGAGAGTAGAAGACAAACCCTACCTTTTATTCCTACTATAACCCTCCATCTTAGATGACTCATCACCCACATAATAATAATCATACCTGTCCTGCCAGGGAATAGTAGCCTGTTTTATATGGGGTTTGTATGCTTTGTATGGGACTTTGTACAAAGTGCTTTCACAGGGTTAATGGTGGTTGTAGATAAATGACTGTAAAGAATTGAAAGCATTCTAGTTGGAAATGGGTCACTACTACTTCAAAAACATAAAGCTGATGGATAATGTGGCTAACATAGAATCATGTATGCCCTCCCAGCACAGCTAGCATTAACCTACTGCTTCTTTCAGCTTAAACTTGATGAATATTTTTAATTTCTATTTCCCTATCTAGGGCATAAGCATCTAACTTCCAATCATTCATCCAGAAATGCACTTCATAATAAATAGGAGCATAAATACCATTCAGGCAGTCTCTGCATTATGGAGCTCTTTCAGAAAAAGGAGATCCACCTTCCCTGTAGCTCTGTATTTTTCATTTAACAATGGATAAAGCAGCTCTTTCAGAAATTTTTGCATAGGGTAATTGGAATTTAAATTTAATAACACCCTTGCCTAACTGGTTTTAAAAATGTAATTGTTTTTAGCATAAAAATCCCTCACCTGAAGCATTGCACTATGGCAATTTCATCATCCATCTTTCTGCAAGTGTTTATTGAGTGCCTGTTCATTCTTGGCATGTCGGCTTTGTGAGGCAGGTAGAAATTGAACAGTCAGCCTTAGTTTGACTAATAACTAAGCGAGGGAACTCAGGAAAACATAGCAACTGAGTAAATGGAAGCTAGGTAAATGTTACTGACGGCCTTACCAGCTCGCCAGCCAGTCAGGCTCTGTCCAGCTCTATACTATGGACAGCTGTGTCCTTACATATAAATTGTTAAACCCTACGTTTCTTGCTGTCAAAAATCATACCTTGATGGTACCAAGTTCACTTTTCTTTCATAATAATCCTGCTATAATGGCTAAATGACCTGTCTTCAAATTACCTGGTTCCATACAAAATTGTTCTCTAGCAGATGATATTGTATATAGTATATTGCATATGACGATAACCATGTGATTTTAGCTCATCTCTTTCTGGAAAACCTCTTACCAAAAATTTAAAGCACATGTTGTGTAAACTTTATGGATACTTAATCTTTAATATAGAGACCAACAAGGCTTTTTCTTTTCTCTCTCATGTTATTTTTCTCTTTCAGTGTAAATGATATCATAGCTGTCGGACCGGCACATTTCTATGCCACCAATGACCATTACTTCTCTGATCCTTTCTTAAAGTATTTGGAAACATACTTGAGCTTACACTGGGCAAATGTTGTTTACTACAGTCCAAATGAAGTTAAAGTGGTAGCAGAAGGATTTGATTCAGCAAATGGGATCAATATTTCACCTGATAAAAAGTACGACCCCTTACAGAATATCTTTGTTTCTCAGTTGTGGAACTGGCTAAATTCTTTAATTGTTTTTTTTTTTTAATGCGAAAATAGGTTTCTTGACATTTTTGGTATTTTATATACATATATATAGTTTATGTATTTAGTTATTTATAGAGAGAGTTTAAATGAATATTTTTAATTTCTACTTATCTAGGTCGTAAGTATGTAACTACAAATATGTGTGTATATGCACACACACAACATATATATAATCATGTGTGTATATGTATACTATAGATGTATTTACATACTATATATTATAAATATATTATAATTATAATTATATAATTATATGTAAATACATATACTACTGTATATATACTGTAGATGTATTTACATATAATATATAATTATATGTATTAGATGTATTTACATATAATGCATATAAATATATATTACAGTTGATCCTTGAACAACACAGGTGGTTAAGGGTGCCGAACTCCTGTTCAGTCAAAAATCTAAGTATAACTTTTGACTCCCTCAAAACTTTACTAATAGCCTACTGCTGACCAGAAGCCCTTCTGATAACATAAACAGTCAATTAATACATATTTCATATATGTATTCTGTACCATCTTCTTATAGTAAAGTAAACTAGGGAAATAAAAATGTTAAGAAAATCATAGTAAAGAGAACTTTGGGGAAAATTGTCCCAAATCCCCTCAAAAATTTCCAATATATTTATTGAAAAAATCCACATACTAGTGGACACATGCAGTTCAAACCCATGTTGTTCAAGGGTCAACTGCATATGTATTTACATATAATATATAAATTTTGATATATATGATTTCAGATTTAATTTTGTAAATGTAAATTTTAATAAAATGGGATCTTATGTATGTATATTAAAGTATCAGGTAGGTGTTTCCTTTTAAATAAATGTCATTGCTTTTATTGTCTATATATTATTCCATTATAAGAATGATCCTAAACTAATTTAACCAATTCTGTATTGATGGATATGTAGGATGTTTATTTTTTTGTGTGTATAAAAACCATTTTATACTTCTAATTTACCACTGAACCTTATCCAAATATTTTTTTAAGGAAGAACTCCCTAAGAGAACAGTATAGCATCATGGTCAAACTTGCAGATTTGGGACTCATACAGACCTGGGTTCAAATCCCAGCTAAGGCATTTGCTAAATGGTATTAGGAGCCCCTTCTCTTTTCACATTTGTACAAGTGTTTCTGTAGAACAAACCCATAGAAATAGAACTACTTGCTCAAGCAACATGAACCCTTTAAATGTTAACTTTAATAGATACTGCCAAATTGTCCTCTAGAATTATCTCACTATTTTTATACAAGTATGCACAACCACAACCTATAAGAAAGGATATTCAATTCTTAGCTTTCTCTTCTACTGCTTTAGCACAGTGAACAATTTAAATTACTAAAAAAATAACATGAAATAAATTTGGCATTCTTTGACAACTAAATGTCCTTATTTTTGTGATGCAGTTTCTCCTTCTTTCTTGATGATTACAGAAAAGGAATGTAGAATGATTTAATTTACATTGTCTCTAACTGACCTGATCCAACCTCTCCAGCTGAATCAGTTTTTCCCCCAACTCTTATATTTCCATTATAAGTATAAAATTTCCCAGTCACCCAAGCTTAAAGAAAATAATAATGAAAAAGGAGATTCAGCTTTAACTCTTTCTTTTTCTCCATTCCTACCCAGCCAGCGAGCAAGTCATGCTGCTTCTCTTGTGCCCTCTTGCCTCACTCCAGCCCCTTTCCCAATGACACCCGCCTGGTCTAGGTTGTTATCCTCTCTGGCTAAAGTATAAGACTTTCCTCCAGCTTGTTTTCAGTCTACTTCCATTTTTCGCTCTCTTGCCAGTTTTGTCTTTCTATAGTCCATTAGGCTTTAAAGGTTCCCAAAAGCAGGAGCTCTGTCTTTTTCACCTTTGACTCTTCATACTGAGCACAGTGCCAGGCACAAAGCAAACGCTCAGTAATTGCTGAATAGAACTAGACATTTGTTATTATGCCACTTTGTTATTCTGAAAATTCAGTGAAATCCAATTGCTTATGACATCAAGGTGGACTAAAGGGTTGGGCTTTCTTTAGTAGACTAGCTCCTACCTCCCTTTTTTACTGTTTCCATACCTTCCACACTTGAGACAAAGAACTCATTCTTTCACAGACATTCCTCCCTTGTTCTTGCCCCTGTGTCTATGCACCCATGTTTTCCTCTGCCTGGAAGGTGCTCCATCCTCACATCCTGAAATCCAATTTCTACTTCCATATCCACTGCATATCCCCTTCCTTTGAGAGCCTTTCTGTGTACTCAGGAGTTAGATATTTCTTCAGTCTCTTAGACCTGAACTATTTTTCATGGTACCAAATCATGCTGTCATAGGTGTTTAATGTTTACAAACCAGTCTGATCATCCCAACACATGTAACCTTTTGAGGAGAGATGCTGTGCCCTCTTCATGTTTATATCACCCACAACACTGAGTTCATAGCTTTACACGTGATAATTGCTCAATAGAACAGTTGCCATGGAACAGTCAAGTCAATGAGTAAAATTACCTTAAAATATTCCATTAACTCACCTCCCTTAGATGTAGACAGATTGTTCTGAATACTTACCTTACTCTTAAAATTCCCCAGGTATTAATATTCTATTAAATATTAATAAGTATTGACAAGTATTTTATTAAAATGTGTTCTGTACCATATATTTCTATATGTAAGTGATACTTAGAAATATCAAATTATACTGTGGAATGTAAAAGTTTTTCTTATGAAGCCAAACATTTGGTTTATTGTTAATTCAGTGGCAAATATCATGGACTTTATATTCGAAATGATGTCGTATATTATTTTTTTCTTACAAACCTTTTAAAAAATAATGTAATACTTCTATGATTGTTGCAGCACTATTGAATTGATTTTGAACGCTTACTTTTAAAATAAAAATTGACCTTTATCAGGCATTCCTTGAGGGTCCATCATTGATTAACTTCTTGGCAAGTTATTAAGACTTATTTTCATACTGTATTAATGAAGCTTTCTATTGGCATGGATCTCTAACTAGTGTGTCCTTTCTGCAAAGGTATGTCTATGTTGCTGACATATTGGCTCATGAAATTCATGTTTTGGAAAAACAACCTAATATGAATTTAACTCAATTGAAGGTAAAATATTTATTTTTATATATAAAGTAGATATTAATCTATTATACTTTGCAGTTACATAGTTATATGATATTATAACAATACTGCACTTAAAACAGAATATAGATGCTAGTGTAGCTATTTTGGGTTTTTAAAAATTACTTTCCTACAACTAGAGAAACCTCCTGTTTCCAGTGCTCACCAGGACTGACCATGATTACATGCAGCAGCAGGTTGAGAGTGATATTTGCTTCAGATTTAGGGCCATTGCATGAAGTATTGATGGCACACAATGAATTCCAGTACGAATTTTCACAATTGAAAAGACTAATAGATAAATTCTCAAATGAAGATTTATGCACGTTGTCAGTTCCTTTAATAATAAATGAAGGTAGAAATTGGGTTCCACACAATTATTATTTTCTTCCTGCTCGACAACACCTATTTTAGTCTTCCTGCTCGACAACACATATTTTAGGTTAAGAAGTTCCTATGTTGCTTTGATTGAGTTCCTTGAGCTAGTTCCTTGAGATCATTGTGCATCTTTTAAAGGAGGAGTTCATTTTTTTAAGAGAATTTTTTAGAGAGATTGATTATCACTCTAACTTTCTTAATTTTAGAGAAGATGCAAAGTGACTCCAAACCAGTTTATTAAACTTATTTTAAGTAATATTGGTGTTAAAGGGGGTGGAAGAAGGGGGATGTGTTTAATTTCCCCACATGCATCAAGGCAGAAAAGCTTAGCTGTAAATTATTTAATCAAGTTTCTCATTTCATTTAGATATTGACATTTTCTTATTTGGAAGGTACTCAAGTTGGATACACTAGTGGATAATTTATCTATTGATCCTTCTTCGGGGGACATCTGGGTAGGCTGTCATCCTAATGGCCAGAAGCTCTTCGTGTACGACCCAAACAATCCTCCCTCGTCAGAGGTTTTTATATTTTGTTTTTCAAACTTAATTATACAAATCCTTTTGAACTAATAATACAATAAACTGTCACAGGGTTGATTTGTTTAGTTCTTTTAAACCAATAATACAGTAAACTGATGTAGTGGTTTTGTAATTGCTTTAAGCCAATAATTGGCAGAATGTTCAAATACTTTAAGAAAGGTAATCTTTTGATGTGTTAAATTACAGTGGAAAATAGTCAAAAGGCATTTTTATAAAGACGTGCCCTTCTTGTGTGGTATACTGGCAATTTTTTAAATATCTGGTTTATTGTCAGCTCACCACATGACATGATTTTTGTTCATGTTGAAGTACTGTGAAAGTAGGCACATTAGTAAGAAAGTATTTCTTTTAATGCTGAATTGCTGTAATAACACTAAATCCTGTGTTGGCATGGAATAACTAGATGGCTTAAGAAAGTACTTTCTTTGAAGTTTGAGAAAGTACTTTAATTTAAACATTAAAAAGATTGGTAACTGCTGTTTTCAACAGCATATCCTCTTAGACTCAGTGGAAGACAAGGCTGATTGGTGATTGAGGGGCAGGGGTGGATGGAGGTTCAATATTAATACTTTGTATCTCCCGAATAGGTTCTCCACATCCAGAACATTCTATCTAAGAAGCCTACAGTGACTACAGTTTATGCCAACAATGGATCTGTTCTCCAGGGAAGTTCTGTGGCCTCAGTATATGATGGGAAACTGCTCATAGGCACTTTATACCACAGAGCCTTGTTCTGCGAACTTTAAATTGTACTTTTGATATGCAGGTGCGATAACTTCTCTTAACAATTATTTTTCTATGAATCGCTAATTCTGAGGGAATTTAACCAGCTGACCCAGAAATGTATGGCACATATAGTTAATTTTATTTCAGTAAGGAAAGGCCCCTTCAGTTCTTGTAGCGCTTTTAACATAAAAGGAAAATGAACAGTTTTTTAAGATGCCCGGGAAGGGAGTAAGAAGAAAACTGCTTTCCAGTAAAGTAAATACACTTTGCACAAAATAAGCCTCACCTTTGCCTTCCAACTGCCAGAACACGGATTCTCCTGAAACAGGGTGAGGTGTATTTCCTTAAAACAGAAGTGACGTCGGTTCCAACACTGTGACTGTGACTGTTCAGAACTACTGATAAATAACATGTTTTGTATTTACATCTTTGTTTATTATTAAAGAGTTGAAGTTATATTAAAGACTAACTGAAATCCAAGTTTTGTCTGTGTTTAATTCCCATGGCATGTCCTCAGGGGAATGGAAAAACAGCTGCTTTCTTGGGTTTCCTTGGGGTAGGTAGGCATGGCCATGTTAATTTCTCTCATTGAAAGTTGAATGTGAATGGGCTCTTTATTTGGAAAAAAAAAACACAACTAAATATTGCAACTGGAATTCTCAATTTGTATGGAGTGTTCCCCCATTCTTTTTCTTAATAGGAGCCCACCTTGGATACAAAGAAGAGATAGAAGGTTGGAGCTAGAAAGTTATGCCCCTCCTCATGGAGCAGAACTGTGAACTGAAGCCAGAAGAGATGAAGCCAGTTGTCCAAGACCACATGGTTAAGCAGCAGTAATGCTAAGATCAAAGCCAAGGGTACCTAACTCACGGGGGAGAGTTTTTGCACTCACTGTACCTTCAGTAAAACCATGTTAATCCCTGGAGAGAGTCTGTCATGTGTTTCTTTCCATTGTAACTTCTCAAAGCACTTAGCTTCACTTTTCATATTTTTTTCCCATCATCATCATCAAAATATTTGTCAGTTAATTACAACATGCCTCCCAGTTCTCTTTCTTAATAGGAGTCCACCTTGGATACAAAGAAGAGATAAAAGGTTGGAGCTAGAAAGTTATGCCCGTCCTCATCGAACAGAACTGTGAACTGAAGCCAGAAGAGATGAAGACAGTTGTCCAAGACCACATGGTTAAGCAGTAGTAATGCTAAGATCAAAGCCAAGGGTACCTAACTCACGGGGGAGAGTTTTTGCACTCACTGTACCTTCAGTAAAACCATGTTAATCCCTGGAGAGAGTCTGTCATGTGTTTCTTTCCATTGTAACTTCTCAAAGCACTTAGCTTCACTTTTCATATTTTTTCCCATCATCATCATCAAAATATTTGTCAGTTAATTACAACATGCCTAATAATGCACTAAAAATGTTACATTCATTATTTCATTTAATCCTAATTGCAGTTTTGAGAGAATAGGTACTGATATTTATATCACTGCTAACATTTCACAGATGTTCAAGGTTATACACCTAGTTAAGAGGTGGGTATCAATTAGTTCTGATGCCAAAGTCTATGCTGTCAACCACTACATAAAGCTACTACCATAGGATTAATGCGTATTTTATTGTTTACTTTTTTTCCTAATGCATATAGTTTCTTCTTTTTCTTTGGACATCGTTTTGAGTTCTGCTTTCAGATGAATCATTTAATGGTTTTTAAATGTAAATTGCAGAAGTATTCTTAAACTTGGCCTCTGTCCATTTTGGCCTGTGTTTTTATTTATATTTTTAAATAATCTGTTAATAATGTGTTTGATGTATTTCATGTTAAAATAACTTTTTTTTGCTGTTTCCACTATCTATGAGAAAAATGTTAAGTCGCAGATGAATAAAGCAAGATTAAATATTGTTTATCTAGGGATCCAAACCCAAGAAGCATATGGTTTAGATTTTAGGAGATTATAACAATGACTATCTAAAAAGCTACATTCATATGAAATACCAGAATACAGTTTGTAGATATAAGTTAATAAGCATATGTATTATTTATCTTAGAAATCCCCCCCCCAAAAAAAAAACCCCTCTTTTAAATTAACTCTGATTTTTGGCCTCTATGGGCCAGGAGGGATTATATTTTGTCAAACCATAAGTATATCATACATCTGTTTATGGTGATCTTCCTGTGATCATGTACCGAGTTAAACAATTTGGTCATTAAGAGGTAATCATTCAAAACTGAAACTGCAATTGGGATATGCCACCACTAGATGGTACAGGTCTCATGGGGCTGGGGGGGGGGGGGAGAATTCTTTTTAATCTGGTATCCTGTTCAGTGACAATAAATATCCTTTTGGTTTTTGGCAAAACCTCATCTCTTTTATAAGTTAAATGTGAACATGAGTACTTAATACAGGGAGCAAGGAAAATTAAACGTAAGATATAATACAGTATTTTTTTTTCTCATTTGTGTATGGATTAATCACTAATGACAACTAATCTAAGGCTGACCCTTTCTCTAGACTTTGATTTGCTCACTTTGAATCCTATCTTGGAGTCACAGCCTACCTAGGCTGGTGAATGTCTACTGGGCAAAGCAGTGAAGAATGAAAGTGCCCACTACCACTCCACCCACTTCCACCTTTCTTTGCCTACTTGTGTTTTCATTACTCACACTCTTGCCACAAAAGGATTTCTGGATGTGAGAGAAGGAGGGTTGAGAGAATCCCAGTAGCTCTCTCTTAGCTTTCTGCTTCTGCTTTTCAACATTTTTCTTCCAGTGTGTTTTAATTTTCATTCACTTATTACAAGTGAGTTTAAACACACTTTCAGATATTTAAGGAGATTAGCATTAATTTTTCTGTGAACTTTCTTGTCCTTTTCTTTTTTTCCTTTGAAGGCCTTTTTCTTATGAGTTTCTAGGAGTTCTTCATGTATAAAGGATGGAATTGTTTTTCTAGTTCATAACTATAAATCATCAGTTATGCAGTTCTTGATAGGGCTTGAAAACACAAGGAAATGATATTTCTCTTTAGAGCAGAATGCAGTACAGAAGTTTTTAAACTTTCAAATTCATGGAAACTTGACCCATCAGCTGCAGTATTGAGTGCAGGATACATTACTCAGAACTTTCTTAAGAAAGCACTAGTGTAACAATAAATACATGTATTGCATGAAGTTGATTCAGAGCTTGAAAATGATGATCACAATAAACATAACTTTGGTCACTCTACTTAGAGGAAAACTCAAGATTTCTCCATGGAAATTACAGCTTTAAGTGGTGGTCCTATTTTCTATCCATATTGCTTCTGCTCTGTGGTTCCCATATCCATGAATACAGCCCTTTCTAGCAGATCTCCAAGCCTAGATACCTCCCTTCATTTCTCCCACTCCCTCATCACTCCTCTGCCCACATTCAAAACTTCCTGTATTGTCAGTCCCCCCACCTAAATATTTCTCAAATCCATACATTGCCAAGGCCAATGGGAAACAATCCCTACAGCTTTTCCAATCACCATCATGTATCTCACCCAGGCTAACACAAGAAAGGCCACCAACTATCTCCCAGCCTCCAGGATAGGCAAGCCTTTTATGCATCCTTAATCCATTCTCTTCATTGCAGAGTGATGTTTCTAAAATATCCACTGGGTCATGTCCCTTCAAGTAGTTTCCCAATGCCCCTTAGGATATAATTCAAATTTCTTAACTTGGCCTACAAGGCCCTGCCACCTCTCTAGATTCAGTTGTCACCATCATCCTCCCAGTCCTTTATGCTCAGTGGTTCCCAGAGTGAGAACCTGCACATCACCTTTGAACTTGTTAGCGATGTAAATTCCCAGGCCTCACCCCAAATCTAACAAATCAGAAACTGTTGGTGTAGGACCCAGCAATTGTGTTTTAACAATCCCTCCGAGTGATTCTTATGCCTGCTAAAGTTGGAGAGAACCACTTCTCTATCCATACTGGATTGGCATCATTTCTGTTCCCATTCCCAGTACCTGCAGATAACTTGCCCTCTTTCTATGGGCTTCACCACCCTTTCTTTGGACTCACCAACTCCTACTTCTCCTGGTCATACATTCTGATAAGTTCCTGTTGAATAGAATAATGTAATTTGTTGGATATACCTTGGGGTGTAATGCAAACCAGAGTCACTCAGGGGCTACAGAATATTGATGAAAGATCCTCTGAAAGGAGCTAAAGGGGAGATTAATCTGGAAAGGCCCTTCTTGGCAAGTGTGGCCCCTTGTAATTCCCCCTATTAGCTTGGCAATTATATAGTGAAACATAAGCCTGGTTGGGCCCTGCTGCTTTTTGCTGCCGAATAGACTCAGCACAGGCAACTCCCAGCACACCGTAGGCTGCACTTGAAGTCCTGAATGAGGGCAGACTTTCCCCATGGTGGGTTGCAGGAGGTAACTGGACAGCGTATCAGATACTCATCACATGGCTTCATTATTAGGTGTATCCTCAGAGTGAAATGAGAAATTTATCTAAATTCAAGTACTGTATACTAAAAATACTTAAATATAAATGTAAAATAATAAATTTCCTAAATAATATAAATTATTTCCTAAAATAATACAAATCTGTGGTCCTCTAGCTTTTTCCTTTCCCAAACACAAGACACATATCAATGACATATAGTTGTCTGTACTCAGGTTTTAAACATCTGTCTCTATGGCTCAGGACAATGTTTCCTAATGTTCTAAAATCCATATCCTCTTTTTCTAAAACAGCTTGATTGAGATATTTTCTCACCCCCTTTTAATTTGTTGTTCTTCCCTCTATCACCACTTCTTTTTCTGGACAAGATTCACTGACACAAACAATCTTTTTTAATTAAAAGTTTTATGATTATAGACGTGATCAAGACACATGGTTTAAAAATTTCAAGTATCACAGAAGGTGATATGATAAAGGCAAAGCCTCCCCTTCCGTTCTCATGGGCCTCCTGTTCTCAATGACTCCAATCTTCTACTCTTGAAGTAACTACTCTTTAGTTTGTATCTAATTTGTTTTTATGTATGCGCATACATGAGTATAATGTATAATTTTCCTACTTTTTATACCATAGATTTTTACCATATGTACATTCTGCATCTCCCGACTGGTGTTTTGATTATCAGTGTGGTTGGACTAACTAGACCTATATATTGCATTTATTGTTGAGACATATAATTTTTTTTGGTCCATATTAGCTCTTTGAAAAACCCCACTGTATGTGTAAGAAAAGAAAGGCCCAGAAGTGATAGGTGATTTCTAATGATTAAAGAACCAATTAGAGATGGAACTGGAACTTGAATTTAGGACTTTTGGATTCATTTGTCCTGCCCTTTCAATAACAACGATCCCCTGTAATGACACTGATGCATTCTGTGGCCTCTTGACTAAGCCAGTTTGTCCTATTGCCAAGGTCTTTCTGTTGACAATTGGGAACCTTCAAAGATTAGAAGTGGATGAGGCTATAGGTCCCTTTCCCCATGTGAAGGTTAATTCTATCTTTCGACTTGGTTAGATGAAGGAATGCTGCGTGGAATGTCATGATGGTGAATAAGCCATTCTGTAAATCCATGGATGGTAGTTTTGGCAGAGGCATTTTATGCTGGGAAGGCAAATCCATATCCAGAATAAGTGTATATTCCAGTAAGGACAAAACGCTGCCCCTTCCATGATGGAAGAAGTCCAGTGTAATCAACCTGCTACCAGGTGACTGGCAGATCACACCTGAGAATGGTGCCATATAGGGGGCTCAGTGTTGGTCTCTGTTACTGGCAGATTGGGCATTCAGTGGTGGCCGTAGCCAGATCGGCCTTGGTGAGCAGAAGTCCATGTTGCTGAGCCTATGCATAACTTCCATCCCTGCCACCATGGCCACTTTGCCTGGCTAAGAAAGGAGTTACAGTGTTGGCTGGGGTGACTAACCCAGACCACCAAGGGGAAGTTGGACTACTACTTCACAATGGAAGTAGGGAAGATTATATCTGGAATATAGGAGATCCCTTGGGATGTCTCTTAGTACTACCAAGCCCTATGATTAAGGTCAATGTTAAATTATAACAGCCAAATTCAAGCAAGACTACGAATGGCCCAGACTCTTCAGCGATGAAGGTTGGGGTCTCTCCACCAGGTAAAGAATCACGACCAGCTGAGGTGCTCACTGAAGAAAAAGGAAATACAGAATGGGTAGTAGAAGATGGTATTTATAAATACCAGCTTCAACCATGTGACCAGTTACAGAAATGAGGATTGTATTGTTCTCCCTGTTGTGTTAAGATTATGTCTCTATGTATATATACTGTACACATATTAGGCAATTATCTTTGGTTTTGTTCCTCTTACTCTTTATCATGTACCATGAGACTTACTGACTTTATACCAACATTTAAATACTGTTAACCTTACCTCATAGTATTTGCAATTTTAAGTTACGGGATATTGAGAGAAGGGTAAATATCATCTAAGGACTTCTTGGAAAGGGATTAATGCGTTTTTGGTTGTATGCAGGATAGTGCATCGTGTTAGGCGAAACTATCATGTTATTGTACCATTTGTAAATTAAGTGTTATTTAAGGAGATAGTATGGACACCAAGTTGACAAGGGGTGGACTTGTGAAGGTTAATTCTAGGTGTTAACTTGGTTAGATGAAGGAATGCTGAGAAACCTGATAAAGCTACTTTTTAAAGTGTGTCCATGAGGGTGTTTCCAGGAGAGATTAGTATGATAATGTGAGTGGCCTGGGTGGGAAAGACCCACCCTCAATGTGGGTGGGAACCATCCAATCTGTTGGGGGTCCAGAGAGAACAAAAGACAGAGGAAAAAGGTGAATCTCTCTCTCTATTCGATGGAGCTGAGATACACTCTTCTCTCCTGTCTGTGGACATCAGAGCTCGAGACTCTTCAGCTTTTGGGTTCCAGGACTTATACCAAGAAAACCATTGGCTTCCCTGGTTTTGAGGCCTTTGGACTTGAACTGAGCCACAATACCAGCATACAGTTTACAGATGGCCAATCACATGAGCTAATTCCCCTAATAAATCCCTCTCATATATTTAAAACATCTCCTATTGATTCTCTCTGGAGAACCTTGACTAATACACCCCATAATCCCCCTGCCAGGTGGTATGGTTCAATAAACAAGGCTCCAACTCCCTCTGTTACACTGAAATGTTTATTAACGAGGAGCCATGAAAACATCCTATGAGCTGTTGTTCTGTAAACTCAGTGGAGTACCAGCTCCGTCCTTTTAGATATTTCAACAAGCACCTGACAAAAAGGTTCAGTCTGAGACAAAGTCTGATGAAAGAATTCAACTCACCTCATGTCAGAAAGCAGAATCTTCTTGGGTCAGTCGTGTGGACACAGCACCCAACAGCCTTATCCAGCCAGACTGAACTCTGGACCTTGATTTTATCAGCAACACACTCTAATCAACTGACCTAACTAGCCAGAACTAAAGTTTGCAATTCTTTAATGCTAATTTGCTGTGCTCAGGATTTGAATTACTGATTATGGTATTTAAATAATATCTAGCCATTTCTAAGGTTTAAAATGAATGTACACCACACACATATTCCTCTGCCTAATGTGAAAAATTTTTAAACAAATCATAGATATCACAGCACCTTCAATCAATTGCCAAGAACATACCTCCTTCCTCACCTCCTCTTCATGCTATGCTGCGAGGCAGCAAACACAGGGAAAAGGAACATGAACTCTAGTCACTTGAGCTGAGTCCAAACGGAGGCTCTGACACTTCTTAGTTACGTAACCTTAAGTGAGTTATTACTTAACCTCTCTAAGCCTTACTTTCCTTCTTTGTAAAGTGAGGCTAATGAGAATAGAAGTGATAAGGCAAGCAAAATGCATAGCTCATAATATGATTATTACTGTTTCATCACCCACTTCAGTTCTTTTTATTCTTCCAAGTTTTCTTTCTCCCAAGTTCATATCTTGCATCCATCCATCTAGTCATACTTAGTGAGCCAGTATTAAGTACAAAGTTCTATGGATGGCACTGAAGAGCCAGTGATCAACGGGATCGGGTCTCTCCCCACAAGGAGTCTACAATCTCAAGTGCAGGTTCAGACTTAATTAGTGGTTAATCTTCACTGACATCTTACAATGGACCAAGCACAGGGCTGAGCACTTTACACTCATTATCGCACTTAATTATAAGCCACCTATAAGGTGGATGCTCTCTCACAGAAGACGAATCTGTAGCTTAAGAAAGTTGAGTACCTTATTCAAGCTGTATCTGAACCCAGGCAGCCTGACTCCCAAACCCCGATGCATGCCTGCACCAGACCCCAGGCCCCTCAGCTCTGTGAGCACTCCTCCTCCCAATTCCTCATGAAATCAGCATTCAATTCCTCCTCTGCGTGCATGCTTTTAAAAATTAGTCATCTTAAAAAGAATTGCCTTATGTATACAACTGCAGATGTCACAGAGTTCTTTTAGTACAACCCTTCTTCCATAGCTTTAATAGAGGCAGCATGGTAGAGCAGCACAGAAGAGGGTACAGACTTTGGAACCAGACTGTCTGACACTGACACTCACCAGCTGTGTGACTTGCTACTCTCTGCCACGGTTGTCTCACCTATAAAAACTTCTCACCTATAAAATTGAGGTAATGTTGGAGGTTGTTCCGAGAATTAAAAGTCTTAACACAGGTAAAGTTCTAAGCACAAAGCAAGCATATAGTAAGTGCTGCATAAGTGGTAGGCCTCATTATTCATCCCATAATTATGTATTCATACTATAATTACTATATGCATAAGTCAGGGCTCACCTTTTCTTTTCCTAATATTCCCAGGTCTGGAAAATCTTGATCTCTCAACAAATATTTACTTAGTTGAATGCAATAGGACTATTTCTTCCGTTGGTAAATAAAAATAGATCACGCTTGAGTATGCTACTTTGCCCAAACTCCTCAAGTCTTCCCCCATCTTCGGCTCGTCTCCTCCAACCTGGTCTTCATTATGAGAGGGACAAGTTCACTCCTGGCGTGGCAAGAACGGAAGACCTAGAAGAAAGATCAAAGAATCTTTGAAAGTCTAACTTCCTAAGGAAAGTACTTTCCTTTTTCCCTCTCTACTCATCTTTCTGTTTCCTATTTCTCTTCCTTCTCTTCCAATTCTTTATCCCATCAGCTATGGGGGCAGATACTGATGTTCGCGAATCCATCTAGTCAGCACATTGAACTGGACACCCCCATGCTCAGCACTCTGAGGCAGAGCGCGGGGACCAGGTCCTTCTCCCTCCAGTGTCTTGGGAGCAAATCGTCTGTGTCACTTCACGTCTTACCTCCTGGGAACTCGAAGTTCTGGGCTGGGAACTCTAGTTGCCCGCTCTCCCCGCCGCTTCGGGCTCCCCCTCAGTCCACTTGAGGGGCTGAGGTAGAATTCCGCGGCTTTTAGGCGCAAACTCTCTCCATAGAACTGCTGTGTTGTTTGCCAAAGCTTAACCAGCGGTCCCGTTGGGAAGAGGAACCCCGCGCTTAAAGGCTCCCTTGAACCTGGGCGGCGGGGCAGGGGCGGGAGACCCCCACGCAGCTCGGCAGGGCCGGGGTGGCGCACCCGCGAAGAGGGGGGGTGCGGCGCACCTGCCGGGGGATGGGGGCGGCTCACCTGCGGGGGTGGGGCGGCGGGCGGGGCCGAGCGTGCAGGCGGATGGGCGAGGCCGGAGCCGCCCGCAGCGCCCCGGGAGTGCGCCGTGCCCGCTCGTCGCCACTGGGCGCCCCGACCCCATGAGGAAGCTAGTGGCTCTGACCCTGCTGGGGGCCAGCCTGGCCTCTGTCTGGCAGAGGTTCCTAGCGTTTAGGTGAGTTGTCCCCCTAAATGGGGGGACGCCCCTAGATGGGGGCGTCCTCGGTTTTCTTTCTCTCCTCTTTCAAGTTGGGTCAAGGGCTACCTGGTGCCGACTTCCTAGGGTTAGGAATGAGGGGCTTGAGAACCTCACTCTTCACTCCCACCCAGGAGTTCTCCCTTGAGAACCGCTTACATGCGAAGTGAGTGGACTGCTTGCCTTTCCTAAGATTACAGGGCGGATATGTCCACATTTATTTTCTGAAGGTCATGTCCCTCCTTTCCATCCAGGTCACCCTCAACATTCTGCTTGTAAAAAAAATAAATCCAAAACCCAAAACAAAAAACGAAGTCCGTTAGAAGCGCCGGACTTGGGGGAAGAGATCAGGCTACCAGCTGCGTGTTTATGGCAGACTCAGACATTGCCCAAGGGTTAGACATTGAGAGGTACAATATACAACTCCTGGTAGATTCAAAAAGCTAGCCAGACAGCAGGGAAGTGAGCTGAAACCTGCAGGTGGTAACTGGCATTTTGCAGGAATCTGTCCTTTTGAAGTGGAAAATCTAGCGGTGATGGCCATCCCAGAAATGTTTCAGGAAAAATCTATACTGGGATAAAAAGAGGAACTGGTAGGTGGGGATATACATTCCCGAGTGAATCTAAAGCCTTTGCTTGCCTTCAATTGTCTTTGGTTTGTTTTTGTTTATTTCTCCAAGAAGAAGCTGGTCTCCTTTGAAGTTCACATCTAGAATGTGTTGAGGTGCCTGGTGCCTTTTGGTAACACTTTCTAGTTTAGCTTGAGAGTGTTTATTGTTATATTTACTCCAAGTGTGACAAAGTTAAATAATCACATAACAACAATAGTAATACTAGAGTAGATCTAAGGGGTATTTTTTCCCCCCTAAGGGGTATTTTTATGTGTCTATATGATAAGTCTACGTGTAGAGTTTCCCTGAATATTGTTTAATAAAAAATTTAAATTATCCCTAACATTTAGAAAAATGTTTCATTGTGGAAACAAGAACGCTGTATTGAAAAATAATTTTGCTAATTTTTTAAATTGTGATTAGTTTATTGAACTTATATATTTGCAAAGCAAGCCGGCATAAAATTTTTTAAAAATTAAGTTAAAGCAAAAGCCACAGGGTTTAGCTATTATACTACTATGTTGAATTTGGGGAAAGCAATTTGGGTAAGGGGTTTAAAAGACAGGGTTGTTGGGGATTAAGAGGAGAAAGAGCAAATTTATAACAGACAATACAAGTGTACTTCAAAAAGTTCATGGAAAAATAGAATTGAAAAATAATACAAATCTTTCCATGAACATTTTGAAATAGTCTCATACTTTAGAAAATTAAATGATGCTATTTTGTTCATTTAAATTAATAATATGGTTCAATTACTCATGTTATATATTGTCTTTTATTTGGGCAGCAAATTGTTTCCCATGTATAATCGCATTTTAGACTTTCAGCAATAACTGGGCGAAATAAACTGATTTAGGTACATTATGCACATACTGTCTACATTAGGTAAATAAACATAAATAAAAGGAGTTGCCTACTTACTTTTTATGTTACCTGTAAATCATGATAGAGTTAACCAATATGAAGGTAATTAAAGACCATGTTTAAGCATCGATTTTGGATGTTGTATCTTGATCTCCAGTGTTGGTTTTTATCTTCTACAGAGACAAATTGAATATATCTCAAAAAGAGGAGCCAGTAGAACCCCAGAACTGCCACCTTGTTGAGGGAATTGGTATGTATGTGACAGTACTAAAAGGGGCAGCTCAATTTCTTGGTCACCATCCACCTGACTGAGCCCTGCCAACTAATTTACTTACCTTTTTTGCCTTACACCTTAGTTTCTGCCCTGTTCACTTTACTCAAACTACTCCATCCAAGGTCTCCAGGGGTCTCCTAAATGCCAAATGGTGGGGCTTTTTCTCAGTCCGTTTCCTTACTGACATCTCTCCATCATTTGAGAATGTCATTGACTGTACTGTGGCTCTTCCCTCGCTGAATTCTCCTCCTTTCCCTTCTGTGATAGTTCACTCTCCTTCCTGTCTTCTGTTACCTGTCTTATATTTTTTCTTTCTTTCTTTCTTCCTCCCTCTTTTCTTCCCTCTCCTTGGTGGCATTCCTGGCTTCAAGTGTTACTTCCTTCAAAATTTATCTGCAAGTACCAAGAGGATTTGACTTAGCCCCTACCCTCAAGAACCTCACAGCCTATCTAGATGTCTTTAAAAAATTAATTTGAAATCCACAGTCCAATCTCTGACTTCTCATACTGCAGGCCTTCTTTTCTAGTCAATTAAAGAGAAAGGTAGCTCCACCTCAGACTCAACCTTGGCTGAAATCTACTTTACATGTCTGTCATTTCCTCCCTCATTCCTCCACCCACAACCAGCTCTTCTAGATTTCTGTTATGTCTGGTACCCCCATTCTCAAGAGTTTTAGTTCAAAATCCAGGAGCCATTTGCTTTCCCCCTGTGCCTCCAGCTTCCACGTGAGAATTGCTGGCATTGGTCTCTTCTGTGCACCCACATCGGGCTGATCTCAGCTTCTAGTTACTGCCACACTTCTTATTTGGGCTCCAAGCCATCAATTGTTCCTGACACTGCTGGTAGAAAATAAATAAATAAATAACACAGGCTAGATTCTGTCCCTTGTTCTGGGAATATATTCTTTCACTTTCTCACCTTTGCTTATGAAATTCTCTCCATGGATTTCTCCATCTCTGCTTATTGAAACCAGCGGCAAATTCATCTTCCTCTGAACTCTCAAAGCATGCTGAAACTCTGATTCAGTTATGACACCTACCACATGCTTCATTTCAGAGCTAGCAGTGTTCTCTCTCACCATCAGATTGTAAACTCTCTAGAGTCAAGGACTGTGACTTATTTATCAGTATGTGACAGGATAGTTGATTTTGTGATATGAATTTGTATCTTATTTTTCTTGCTATATATATTTTTTTAAAAAACAAAACCAAACCAAAAAAGAACTCTTGATTTTGGTCTTCTGCCTTTTGTCCCCACTCCCACTTTCTAAAAAAAAGTAACCCGGACCTTGTGTTCCCTAGTCTTAGGAGTGGTTTGTGCTGACAGCTGGTATGCAGAAGGAACTGAGGACAACCCCTTTCCAGACTTTTGTTTTTAAAATCTTGAGCTTCTCTAAGGGATAAGAATATGTGAATTTCTTTGAAAGCAGCGACCCTTGCCCCACTGCCTGACAGCATTCTGGGGAAGGAAGAAAACCTCAGAAGGAATCTTTAGGGAGGCTGGAACGTGTGTACTACAAAGCAAAGATCTTGTTTCCATGCATGACGTGGAAGTGGCAGAGTTGTTTGAATTAAAGAGACCATATAGGTTTGGCAAGAGTAATTCAGTGGTGACTAGTGTAGAGTGAAAGCCAGATGGCCTTCCTAAAACATTCTGTTTGGTTTTAAAAGCCATCACCTAGAATCCTTGCATAACCCTAGCAGAGAGACCCATTAATGACTCACATTGATTTTCCTATTAACTTAGTGGACTGGGGGATCAAGGTCAGATTTAACTTGATTTGAAAAACAAGGAAATGTGACAATCACTAATCTATTTAACTGTTTTGTGGAGTAATATTTATACTTACTACACATATATCTCCCAAAAGATATGAGCTTGCCAAATAACTTAGAGTGATAATTAGACAATTGCTGAGGTGTAGTCCAGCTACAATTTGAGATACCTCAAATTGTATCACTCAACTAGGTTTGAGAAGCTAAAACTATAGTTAATACTGTAAGTCATAGGTTAGTGTTCTGATTCTCCAAATATTTTTTGTTTTTCTGGGGCTTTTGGTTATTTATTTATTTATTGGCAGCTGGCTGGTAAGGGATTGAATCCTGGCCCTTGGAGTTATCAACACCATGCTCTGATCAACTGAGCTAGCCAGCCAATTTCCGTATCCAAATATTTTGAAGAGAACGGCTTAAATAAATAGTTGGTAGCTGGCTGGGAGCAGAAGAAAAAACACAACAACGCCTTGTTACTTCTTGTGTCTAATGGCATATGTTCATTTTATGTTTGAAGAACTAAATACATTAGAATGATCATGGTTCATCTGTCAATAGGACAATACTGATAGATATTAAGGATAAAGGGTATTTTTTCCCCCCTAAGGGGTATTTTTATGTGTCATGGTAGCTGGCTGGGAGCAGAAGAAAAAACACAACAACGCCTTGTTACTTCTTGTGTCTAATGGCATATGTTCATTTTATGTTTGAAGAACTAAATACATTAGAATGATCATGGTTCATCTGTCAATAGGACAATACTGATAGATATTAAGGATAAAAACCTGCCTCATCAAAGGCCTTGTGTCAACGAGCATTCTGTTGTGTCTTTTGCAAGCTTCTACATTATCCTCACAACCCATCTGTAAAGTGGGTGCTGCTCTCTGTGCTTTGCAGATTAGGAAATTGATACACAGAAGAATTAAGCTACTGGCCCAACAGTCTAGAACTAGAGGGTGACAAGCCTAGATTACGAACCAGGGTGATTTTCTGCTATGCCTTCATACTCTCTGTTGTGTAACACTGCCTTTCTTATCTGCTGACAACACACTTTTATTACAGAAGCTCCAGAAAGTATTATGACAACAGAAAATAGAAAATCTAAGATGCAAACAGCTGAAATATCACTAAGTATAGGCTGACCAAAACAAGGCAAGCTAGATATTTAAAGATTAATAAGACAATATTCACAAGACCCAACTAGTCAGTGCGTTTATGAGGCAATGGAAAGCCACTGAAAGATTCTAGGTAGGGTGTATGAGGTTGTAACAGAGCTGGAGAAAAATTCTGATTTGTCTTTTCTTCAAAACCCAGGTTTTTGAGGTTAATTGTATTGGTGGAAGAAACTCTTCCTTTTTTCCCCCCAGCATTCTTTCCGGGAAGAAAAGTTGAAAGGTGAAATATGAAATATGATTTCTCCCTCCAGAAATCATATCTCATATGATGCATTAAGTTTATCTTTGTTCCAAGGCTTTGAAGGTCAAAGATTGTTTTAACCAGGAAGTTATCTGGCTGTCCTTGGCATCTAATCAGAGCTGCCCGTGAAATATGAATAGCTCTGTTAGGGCTTTCCCTGGGCAAGATTATCAAGTGGCAGCCTTTGTATGTGCTGTCTTCCTATCTTTCTCCCCTTCCTCCCTTTTATAGCGTCCTATTCTCCATGATATACTTCTACTCTGTAGTAGGTTCCATTTGTTTTCTCAGCTGGCTGTCATAAACGTTTCTTCAAGCTGTGAAATGACAATGATAAAATTAACTGATAGTAATGATTTTTGTGTGACCCTTTCACAGGGTGCCTGAAGGAATGAAGAAATGAAAAAATGATGAAAGAAATAGTTATGCCAAATAGTAGAGGGTTGGCAGGTTAAAAAGCAGTTAACCAATATGAAGGTGATTATTGGTCAGGCACCTATTCATAAGACTGATTTTGACTTGACAGGCTTTAGTGACAGTTGTGCATAGGCTAATAAGTATGTTGAGAGGACTCAGAGGAGGCTGTCCTTGGGCTTTTACTCCCACAGGTGCCATTGTTGCTGAGATGCACTGGCCCACCATGCAGGTGCAGTATAGATGGAGGTAAAGAGGGGTGGAAATATTGTGCAATCACCTGGTTATTTTGTTCCACCTCTGAGTGCAAAGCACCAGCTTCCACATGCTCTGGATGGAGCAAGTAAATAGACAGGCACAATACCTCTGGAAAATGCCCATTCTGCTGTAGGTCAGTTAGTGAGGTAGGTTTTTACTCTCAGAGGAAATATGTACAATAATGTTTGGAAGAGAAAAGGAGCCAAACCAGAGAGCACACAACTCAAGATATCTCGTACTTAGAAATTGACATGTCAATAGTTTAACCTCAAAACAAGACCAAGTTCAAAAAACTGAAAGTGTTTATTTTATTTATTGAGCCAACCAGCTCTTATTGAGAGCTTCTATAGTGAAAAGGCAGGTATTATGTTGGGTGCAAGGATACACCACTGAATAAAACCCTGTCCTTGTTCCCAGGAAACTTACTATCTAGTAGGAAATTAATAAATGAACAGAGGGGTGTAGCCCAGTGTGAAAAATATCATGATGGAGGTAGTCAAGGTGACCATATTACTACATAAAGTGGACGCTGAAATCAGGAGAGTATGGAAAGGCTGTGGGGATGGCCCCCAAGCTCATTCCAAGAGCCTGTGATCTTGGCCAAGGGGACGTAAGGGTGGGGTGGGAAATGTCTCAGTGTGGCAAGAGAGCAAAACAGCGTGTGCACAGGCATGCAGCTGCATGAGTCTGGCACACACTTCACAAACGACTCACATAAGGCCCCCACACAGCTGGAATGTATAATGACCCGAGAGTGGTGCCAAGATATGGAGGGGTTTGGACCTACACCAAGGATCCAGCCCTACTGGGCCTCTGGAAGGTTTTAAGCAGGGGAGTGATGAGGTTAATGTTGCCATTAAAAAGACAACTGTCAGCAGAGAATGATTGTAGGGGAGCAAAGCTGACCTATGGAGAAGCTATAGTAGAAATGCAGGAGAAAGACCAAGAGCTTGAAAGATGTGATTAACTGGATTTGGGGATTAGGAGAAGGAAGTCGTCATCAAAGATAAATCCAAGGTTCCTGCTTTGGGTACTTGGGGAATGGAAGTGCCATTTATTGAAACAGAAATATAGGAAATGAAGCAAGCAGATTTAATGGAATGGTTAACAACAGCTCTCAATAGTAAAGAGATCTGGTTAAACTCTTCCATATTCATTTATACTCAGTAGTCTAACCTGAGACCTACTGCTTTTATAACAAGAACAATCACTCAGTAATTTCCCAACATGATTATATAATGATAGATGTTTAGGCCTCAACAAGTTGGAAGAGTAGGAATGCTTGGCAAAGAGGTCTATAAGAGACCTTCACAATTATGACTTTCCAAATTTTATCACTCAGTCTGTAGATCAGCCTTCTATGTGGAATAAAGCTGAATCTCTCAGGACATGCCCTAGAAATTGTTATTTAAAGAATAAATCTAGGATATGAATTTATTTTCTAGTTATTTGATTTTTTTTTCTCCGAAAGTGGTGTTCTAAAAAAAGAATTTTGTGTTTGAGGAGTCTAACTCAGGTTTTATTATAGAGTAACATGCCTGTGGGATTCCTGAAAGTTAATATGGTTTCCTAAGTAAATGGTTGAAAAAGTCAATGTAGTTTCCAAAAGAAGTTTAAAGTTTGGACTGTGAGATTTATTTTTTAAGTCTTCAGACATGCATCTTTCTAATTCTCTACTTCTTTTGCAGAATATGGCTCTGAAGATATTGATATACTTCCTAGTGGGCTGGCTTTTATCTCCAGTGTGAGTATTTTCCACGCCACTCTGGTGCTCATGTCAATAGCTGTATAGACAGCTGCATTAATGTTGTCGGCTAGAGCTGCCAGATGGACCCCTGCACTCTCATTCCACTTCTGTGTAAACCAGTCAACTGAAAAAGCCAAAACAGGATTCTGGAGGGCTAATTAGAACACCACAGGAATGCCCAGCTTTGACTGCCCCATGGCTGCAGCTCCCTGCGGGCAGATGCACACTCAGCAGAGTCTGAATAAATGTGTATTGATTTCCATCGGATTCCTAGGCTAGTGTCCAGATCTATCCTTGTTACTGTCCATCCCCATCATTGCCCTATGTGACAGACCTCAGCTTCTGGTAGTCATGTCCTCGCTAAATAATATTCCTCTCGCCTTGCCTGCCTATGTTTGGAGCTCTGTAAATGTTTGTGGATCAAATGCTAACCATGTTACTCAATCAAAAACCCTGAGCACTTTCCATCTGGGGTTCCCTGTAATTCCTTCTAAGTCTTTCAAAGAGAAGGAGAAAAGAGCCTACATTTTTTCCCCTAATACTGCTTTCACAGATTTGGGATGATCAGGAAGCTATGCCAGGGACTGAATTTCAATAAACAACAACAAAAAAATGTATATTTGTAAAATGTTAAAAATTACCATGTTTTTGTTATATCATTTGCACTTTCGAATGGGGACTAAGATTTTGGAAAAGTGGATTTACCACATTTTCAATGTGAATTCTGATTTCTGGAATTGCATGTCTAATACTTCATTTGGGGCAATAAAATACCCCCAAAGAATATGAATTTTAAATCTAAATATTTGGGGTCAAAAAGGTCAGGTATAATAACCATGGCCTGAATTGCTAAACTCCCCTGTATGCACAATAGAGTATAGTGAGGGTCTCATCTGGATTTAAACTGCTGGTAATACTGGTGCTGGTGCTGGTAGTGGTATGCGTGGGTGGGATTTTATTTCTTTCCTTTCCTCTAAAATCAAAGATAAAACAAAACTGTCTAGAAAAGCTTTTTCTTTGTTTATATAAATTTTCTATTGTCAAATTAGGTTTTCTGTGTTATGCCAAAATGATTATTGTGTAGCTAAGAGATTTCTTTGCTGTTAGGAAATACTATTTGTCATTCCTATGCTGTACACTCCCCCCCCCCCCCTGGAACTAAAAGTTCTGAATTGTTGCTATACCGAGAGTAGACATTTTCATCACAAATAATTCCATGAGGAATGTTAATATGAAGTTCTAAATAATGGATCTTTTTTTTGTAAACTAACAAATATCTTACAGACTAAGGATTATGTTTTCTGCTTATTTCTAATCTTTCTGTGCTATAATAAATTCAAGACCTTGTCTTCTTGGTTTCTCCTATCACCTCTTCCTGCAATCCTAGAAGATGTTTGGGAGCTACTTATTTACAGAATAATTCTGTGCAAGAGATAGTTTCAGTCTATGTAGAGATGCCAAACAGGATATTTTCTTCCCTGACTTGGGACTTGGCACCTTCTCTTTGCCTGCAGAATTACTTCTTCCTTCACACTTTGCCAGCTAACTTGTATTACTCTGAGAGATCTCACTATAGTGGCACTTTACTTCCTCTGGAAAGTCTTCCTAGCACTCGCTTGCTGGGTGAGGTGCCTCTTCTGTGGTCCCCCACATCCCTGTGCTTAGGCTAATATGTTCCATATTGTGCTGATAGGCTTCCTTGTAGCTGCATCACCAGACTTCAGGCTCTTTGAGGCCAGGACTTTGGAGTGTCTTGACATGCCCAGCACTTAACACACTACCTACCTGACATCTGCAGGTGCTGGAATATTTACTGAATGCATGAGCTGGTGAATGAGGACAGTGGAGGATTTCAATGACTGTCCACACATACCTGTAGTCTGTTGGGAGAAATAAGATGCCTGCACTTCCAGGTGATTTTCATCACTCTCATTGGTGAATTGTATCAAAAAAAAAAAAAATCCTTGCAATCAATAGCACACTGTAGGATTGCTGCCACAAATTCCTACCTAATTGCCTTTAACAGAAAACTAGGTGAGTGTGAGCCATTTATCAGAAGTGTTTCACTCATTATCACACTTAATCTAGGCCACGTTTGTTTGTAGTGCCTCGCCCTTACCTCTCTATCAAATCATTTCCATTTCTAGAACATTCAGTCTTCCCACTAGCTGGCAGCACCCTCACATGCCCCCAAGCTACCCAGGCACTTGCTGTTTTGTTCTCCCTTGAGCTGCCTTCCTGAGCAGTATTTTCCATTTCCTTAATGATCTGGATGGTGCAGGCAAATCAATCGCTTCTCTGGACTTCATGAGAAAAGGGAAGCTGTGAGATTAGATGCCCCTGACCTATTTTTTCCAGTATTACCATTCTCTGAGCCACTGTAATTGGTGACAAATTGACTATGGGTGAAAGGGTGGACTTGAAGATTGAATTTTATGACCTGTTATTGGGGAGAACAGTGATGCCCTTAACTGAGAAGACTAGATATCAGAGAGGAAGAATTCGCAGGGAGAATGTTGATTTTGGCTTTGACACATTGATTTCAAGATGCCCAAAAGAAGAAAGTACAGAATGCAAGCTCAAGCACCAGAAAAAGGTTACAGGTAAATGAGCATATTTGAAAGTCGCTGGAATAAGGGAAATACCCAAAATCTTATGACTAAAACCTGCAAGAAAACAATATATAGTGAGAAGGGAGGGGAGATAGACAAGGACAGAAGGAGGAAGAATCCAAGAGGCAAGAAGAGTAGCAGGACTTCAACCTGGCAACTCTACTTTGGACTATTTGACAAGGAAGAAGTGGGTATACTGCAGTGTCAAATGCTGCAGAGATGCAGATAAGGAGAGATAGAAGGGTTATCAAGTAAGGTATCTTGAAGACCATTGATATGACCTGTATAGAGGTGTTTTCACAAACTGGTAGGAGTAGAATACTGATTTCAGGGAGTGGAGAGTTGGAGCAAACCAGGCATCAAGATCCAGTGATGTTTCTTTAAAAATTTGATGATGAAGGGAAGAGAGATAAATGAGTATTGGAAGGGATAGTAAAATTAGGAGAAGATTTGTTTCAAGGAATGAGAAACTTGAGCAATTTTCAAGCCAAAGAAGGTGAAAAATGAGTGGTAAAGTGGGAGAGGGGGCTGTGATTTCCAAAGACAGAGCCCAGAGAAGAGAGAACCAAGAAAACCAGTGAAGAGGTTAACCTAAGAACAGAAGAGGGATACTCCTTCCTTGAGAAAAGAAGGAGAAAGGAAAAGAATGGGTAAAACTAAAGAACTACTGAGAGAGAAAGGAGGGAATCAAAGGAAATTCATGTTAAGTGGCATGGTTTTTTCAGAGAAGTAGGAGGTAAAGCCATCTATTGAAAATAAAGAGGAAAAAGATATTGGTTCTGGAACATAATGAAATAAATTCAGAATAGATACTTCGAGAAATCCAACCAATTACCTATTAGAATAAACAAAAAATTTCAATGAACAGTATTGAATGTCCAGTTGAAGTTGGGATGATTGACTTTGTAGTGAAGCTTTTCAACCTGATTTTAGATTTGCCCTTTATAAGAGCTAGACCAGGGCAAAGAGAGTTGGTAGAGAATTTGATAAGGAAGCAAAGGATGTGGCTTCTTAGAGGGAGATCTTTTGATTGATGATGATCTAATCTGGAAGCAGAAGTTTGTGGCTAAAAGCATGTGGATCCCTCATGGGGGTGTGATGGCTTAGGAGAATGAAAGAGAAAACAGCGCCTCCTGTGGTGGGCTTCGGTAGTGCTGGTGCTGTCTGCAGAATCCCGGCTTTCCCCCAGACAACACTGGGGCATGAGATGTGAGCATAAAAAGATTGTTCTAAGAAAAGTTTGAGGATGTAGGTGGAGTTGTTCAGAGAAGATTGACTACCATAGGGAGGTGGGGCAGGGGAAGGACCGAGAATAGTGAGTGAGTGAGAGAGACAGAGACAGAGACAGAGAGACAGAGAGAAGGTAGAATAGAAAAGAGAGAATGTAAACTGAGTATAAATGGAGATAAGGGTATGGAAGAAGATATAAGTTTGTTGACACTAATATGTATCAGAGTGATGGGGAGGGACACGGGGAGGAAGTGGGCTGTTCTTAATTGGTGTGGAATATGCCAACCCCAAATTTTAACACAATGACCTGGGATGCAGCAAGGGCCCGATACATTCAGGGTGGCTATTGCTATTTGATAAACACCTGGTCCTTCTAGCAGAAAGATCCACTGTCCAAATTACTGGAATTAACTTTTTGCAATAACTGGAAAAAAAAAGATTCATGTCAGAATTTTCAGACATACCAGGTCAAAAGTAGTCAGCTCTATGAGACTGGTGCCCCATGTTAATTCCCAGCTGATTCTACTATTTGCCACTACATAGTATAATCAATATAAGGATGGAAGCAATAAAATTAATCCATACACCCCTTCTTGCTGTTTGAGGAAGGTTGGTTGTAGAATACCAGAACTGGAAAAAATCCTAGCAATTATACATTTTAACTTCCTCATTTTATAGATGAGTCTCTTGGCCTGAGGCATTGGCCAAGGGACTCACACACAAGGTAACACAGCCTAGTTTCCTGCATTATATTTTTTTGAGTTAACTCCTCTCTAAGTTAAAAATTCTGTCTTATCTTGAATATGGTTCTTCCCATATTCATGGCCAATGCTTAGGTGATATCGGGAACCCTTCCAGATCAGATAATGCTAACAGCTGACAGAGTGAAAAATCCCAGAAATCTAAATTAAATTTAGAACTTTGAGCATTTTTGTTTGGCTTTTGATTTTAGCTTTCATATATGATGGAGTTTGGATGTATTGTCCTCCCAGAACTCATGTAGAAATTTGATCCCCAATATGGCAGTGTTGGAAGCTGTTTGAGTCACAGGGTGGATCCCTCATTAATGGATTAATGCTTTCCTTTGGGGGTGGAGATAGTGAGTCAGTTCTCCCTCTATTAGTTCCTGCAAGAGCTGGTTGTTTAAAAGACCCTGGCACCTCCCATCCTCTCTCTTGCTTCTTCTCATGCCATGCGATCTGCTTGTACCCACCAGCTGCCTGCCACTTTCCACCATGAGTAGAAGCAGCCTGAGGCCAGCACAAGATGCAGCTGTCCCAGAATCATGAATCAAAAAAACCACTGTTCTTTATAAATTACCCAGTTTCAAGTATTCTGTTATAGCAACACAAAAACGTACTAATACAATGTTTTGATATGTATATGTATAAATACTTATTCTCTATTTCTTAAAGGGATTAAAATATCCAGGCATGCCAAACTTTGCACCAGATGAGCCAGGAAAAATTTTCTTGATGAATCTGAATGAGCAAAACCCAAGAGCACAAGCACTAAAAATCAGTGATGGATTTGACCAAGAATTGTTTAATCCACATGGGATCAGTACTTTCATCGACAAAGGTAAAACCTGAATGTTTAAAGATAAGGGAGAAATGAGGGAAACAGAAACCATTGATCCCCAACTACTCAACATTTGTGTTAAAGGAAGAGGGAGGTTGCTTTTTTACCAGAAAGCTGAATATTTGTAATATGATAAATGTGTATAAAAACATTTTTAAACATTGCATTAAAGAAGGAAGACTAAGATTTTTGGCCCTGTGTAGTGTCTTCCTCTTCATCCTATCCACTGTTTTCTTGTTTGACTGTCACAAACTGTTTGGATACTGTTCTCAGAAATCTGACACATAAACTAAAAGCTCTTTGAAAATAATTGTGTGACATATAAAAGAATATAGATAAATTAGACTCATCAAAATTAAAAGCTCTTGGGCTTCAAAAGACACCATCAAGAAAGTGAAAAGGCAACCCAAAGAATAAGATAATATTTGCAAATCATATATCTGATGAAAGGACTGTATCCAGAATATATCAATAATTCTTACAATTCAACAACAAAAAGACAAATAACCCAATTAAAAAATTGACAAACGATCTGGATAAGTATTTCTCCTATGAAGGTATTCAAATGGCCAATAGTCACATGAAAAGATGTCCAGAATCCTTAGTCCTTAGGGAAATGCAAATCAAAACCAGAATGAGATACCACTTCACACCCACCAGGATAGTAATAATAAAAAAGACAGACAATAACAAATGTTGGCAAGGATGTGGAGAAACTGGAACCCTCATACATTGCTGGTGAGATTGTGAAATGATGTAGCCACTTTATAAAGCAGTTTGGCAGTTTCTCAAAATGTTAAACATAGAGTTACTATATGATCCACCAGTTCTACTCCTTGGTGTATATCCAAGGGAATTGAAAACACACAAAAACTTGTACACAAATGTTCATAGCAACATTACTCCTAATACGCAAAGAGTAGAAATAACCCAAATGCCCAACAACTGTTGAATACTTAAACAAAATATAGTATATTTATACAATGGGATATTATTTGGCAATAAAAAAGAATGCATTGCTGGTACATCCCACAATACTAATGAGCCTTGTAAATGTTATACTAAGTGTAATGAGTCAGTCACTAAAGGCCATGTATTATATGATTCTATGTACATGATGTGTGCAGAACAGACAAATGTGTAGACACAGAATATGGATTAATGGTTGGCAGGGGCTGGGCGCAGTGGGGAAGGAGGAGTGATTTTTTTTTTTTAGTGATGAAAATGTTCTGGAACTAGGTAGTGGTTATCATCACCCAACTCCATGAATGTACTGAATTGTATATTTTAAAAGTCTGAATTTAATGATATGTGAATTATATCTCAAAAAACTGTAACAAAAACATAGCATAGTTATTAATACATTGTATATGCTTCTAAAACAATTTCCGATATTATTTTTTACTTGTCCATCATTCGTAATTCCAAACTAATTTCATTTTTAAATATTTGTGGGCCCATATGACATGTAGAAAAATAAGAACAGTGAAAACTCGCTACACATGAAAGGAAAGCCAAATTGAAGTAATGAAATTCAGGAATTTTAAAGAAATGTTGTTTTTATTCTTCCAAATACATACTGGAGTTACAAGGTATTGTTAAGTATAAATTCCCTCAGAGTGATTTTAATGGATTAAAAAAATGATTAATAATTATTTCTATACATTTATCCAACAGATCTTTGTTCAGTTCTTTTGGTCTCCACCAACACAGATTTGTTTATTTTTAAATAAATGAGTACCTTTCAAAATGCATGAATACTGTTCTATTAAGTAGGCTAAATATTCCCCTTAAAATCCTATATACACTTTTTATTTGCTTAGCAAGCCCTGCTTTGAAAGATAATTGTATTTAACAATTTCACATTGCTTTACAGTTTACAAGGCATTTTCATATATAATAGTTTCTTTATTCCACAAAATAAAACCCTGGGCCCAAACTTAATACCTCCCCTCTCCCTGACCCATGCAATCAACTCATTATAATGTTTTGTCCGGTTTACCTCTCAAATGTATCTCCAATCTCAAATATGTGTCTACCTCTCCTCATCCTCACTGCCACTTTCCCAGTCCAAGCTCCTAACATGTCTTCCCTGGATTCTGCATTGATTTCCCAACTGTACCTTCCTTCTTGTACCACCTCAATCCAGTTTTATAGCAAGGCTTATCTTACATGCAAATCTGATTATGTCACTCTCTTCTTAAAATTCTCCATATTGTTTCCATCACTCTGAGGATCAACCCCAAATCATCAGAATGGCCTGGGTTCCTGAGCACTTCTCCCATCCATTCTGCCATCTGTGTACTCTCACCAGCTTCAGTGGATACCACTCTCCCCCAGACTCTCTGGACCTGGACTGGATTTCTATTAGTTCTGTAAAGTGCCGCCTGCCTCAGGGCCTTTGCATTGGCTGTTCCCTCTGCCTGGATTGTCTTTCCTTCACTTCTGACCTACTCTTCCTCCCCACTTTAAACACAGCCTTCTCAGAGCAGCCTTCCCACCGTCTTGTTCCAGGTTACGTACCTCGTTACAGTTCCTCTCAGTGTACTACTTCTTTCAGCGCTCCCCTAATGGGTTTTTTTTTAGTGTTAAAAGATACCAGCCTTCTTGCCTTTTCCTGCTATTGCTCTATTGCTCCTTCTCATCTTCAGATCCAAGCTTAACTGTCACTCTTCAAGTAGGTGACACTCTATGAAGAAGGTATCTCCCTACTCTAGTATTTTTGTTTTTAGTTTATTTACTAATTTTCCTTCTTTTTTTCCCTTTAGAATATAATCACCATAAAAGCATATGTGATTTGTTCATTACTGGATTCCCAGAGTCTAGAATAAAATCTGATGCATAGTAGGTACTTTATGAATATGTGTTAAATGAATAAATGAGTGAACCCTATAGGACAGGTGGAGCAGATATTAATACTCAGTTTTATAGGTGGAGAAACACAGTTTAGAGAACTGCAGTCAAGTATGACTTCACTTTTGTCATTAGTAAATGGTCAATCCAGAACTGGAACCCAGGTGGTCTCACTTCTAATTCTATGTCTTTTACTGAGGTGAGATTAGTCCAGACCTTATTTAAATAATTCAAAAGCCTTTCCTTTTTTGCATGACACTGTACTAGATATAAAATGCTTCATTGGAGAAGGTATAATAAGTAAGCAGGTTAACCTGGAGATATTTCATTACATGGATAGTGTTAAAGGTGAGTTATCTGGGGAGGGGGTGGGGGAGAGGGTGGTGATGTGATATTTGGTTTTGGGGTTTTTTTTGAGATGGGACCAGTTTTCAAATTAGCCCTCAATCATATAATCAGTGTTCCAGAAGTTGAGTATATTATGATTGACAACTTATTTATTAGTGACCTTCCTTAATTAGGGATCTAATTCATAAGGCCAAAACATTACACATAGAAATAGGGATGGAATAAGGAGAGAGAGAACAAAAGTATTCTCACTAAGCATATTTTATATGGAAGGAGGGATCACACTGGAGGCACTCAGAGGGGTAACACCAGAAGAGCACATAGGATTGTGGACACAGCAGAAGAGTATCTGACTGAAGAGTCATGTTGGGGCTGAAATCCAACCCATGTTCTGCTTACAAAGCCCTGGGCCCTGGAACAAAGCTGGCTCAGACCAGAAGAAAGATTCATGTGTGAGGGAGCACCTTTCCTTAATTTGCATAAAGTTGTCCAATGTGTTTCAGGGGCCCTGAGTACAAACTGCATCTCAGGGCTTGGGATAGCTCCATCACGTGCTTGGAAACTACATCAAGGGAAGGAATAGGAAAGACAAACACAGAACGAGTCCTATAGTGGGAGGATGCAGCCAGATCCTTTAAAACTCCAGAGTTCATCGGACTTAGGGCCCCTTTTCAGATGTCAGAAAACAGTACTCTGAGAAACCAGGTTACTGCCCTCAATCCTGTTCATAGCAGTTGGTATTATGATATGAAAACAGGACAGTGAACGTTCTTGAGGTTGCTAATACTTGGAATTAGCTAATTTGTTTTCTATTTCATTCATATTTACATTCCATGTCCATTGGGTTCACTAAATGTTATTATTGCAACTGCAAATATTTGACTTTGTCAGAAGTTCTTTGTCTAGCTGAAATGTTGCTTATATTAAGACACTGCCCTGATATTTCTTGAACTTGTTTTGCAGTGTAAACAATTATCACACACACAATAATTCTCAGAGAAGTTTTGTTTGCTTGCGCCCACTTCTCTTGTTGAAGGGCCATCTGGGGAAACCACATTCATGTTTATGCACCATTGTAGCTCTGTGTTTGCCTGTAAGAAATTGTATGCAGGTGAGACTAAAGAGAACATTGCAGAAATGTCTGTGCTTGTGGTGAAATCGCTGATGAATCATTCACTTTCTGAGCTTCAATTTCTTCAGCAAAATGGGGATTCTGGCATTTGTCTGACTTATCAGGTGAGGGTCAAGTGCAAGATGTACGAAGAAAACCCTTGGAAGTGACCAAGTTTAAAAACAAGTCTAATAACAGTTGCAACAGAAATAAGCTGCTTGGAAATTATGCTTTTTTTTTTTCCATTTAGACTATACTGTGTATCTTTATGTTGTGAATCATCCCCACATGAAGTCCACTGTGGAGATATTTAAATTTGAGGAACAACAGCGTTCTCTTGTACACCTGAAAACTATAAAACACAAACTTCTCAAAAGGTATGGAATTAAAGTATTATCTACTTCTATTTATTTTGCACCTCTGCTGTGTGCTTTGTTTTCTTTGATTCAGCAGGCTTTCTTAAACTTTTGTTTTATAACATTTTTTCTAAAGCTTCCTAAAGATTCCCATGGTGACACTCTCCAGCACCTCACTAGTAATTGCTGTGTTCAGTATTGAATATCCCTATATTTTCCAACTTTTTGAAAGCATTTTAATCCTATAAAGGTGCTCAATTAGATTCTCAGCTCTAATTTCATCCTCTTTACAACAGCAACTCAATACCTACTATCGGGCTCTCTTTAAACACCTACACCCTTTTCTAGATATCCTGGTAGGTGGCATTCTGTGAGCCTCACCCACTGGCTATTATAACCAACCTCCAGATGGACAGTTTTCTTTGTTCAATCAGAACTTTAAAGTAGAATTTGAAAAAAGCCCATGGGTGCTTCTAAAAATTGCAATTGTTAAGCATTGACTATTTGCCAGGTACTATGCCAAAATTCTTCATTTAACTGAATTCTCACAACAGCCTTTAGTAATAGGCATGAGTAAACTAAGTCTTAGAGAAGTTTGGGGTCAAGTAACTTGCCTAAGTCTCACAATTTGTAAGTGGTAGAACCGAGTTGTAAACATATGTCTGTCTGAATTCAAAGCTGACCTCCTGATTACAATGATGAGCATCTTTCTTACTGCAGAAAGATAAAATGTTTTTTAATAGGCTGTTTCAAGGCTGTAGCAAATAGTGAAGAATTTGTCTTTTATAAAATGGGCTCAGTGCTAAAAGACTGGTTCTAAAACAGTAGAAGTTGGCTTTTCCATAGGATAGAAGAATAGGAAAAGAAAAGCGCAGAAGTTGATCTCCTCTTCTTTGCTCTTTCTAAACACCATATATGAATTTCTCCCCACAGAATTTTGGGGCAACAGATGCAGAGCACAGAAGAAAGAGAAGTCGAAGTTATTGACTCCTCCCATAGTGCATTGTGCTGGGTTTTGAGGCAATAGAGACCAGGACTTCCACTGAGTCTCTGAAAAAGGGTAGACAAGTCACTTAATCTGTGCCTCAGTTTCCTCAGAAAAAAGGGGATTCCCTCATTGGCCTGACTTACCTAAGTGGTGGGTTGTGAGGATCAAATACAATAGCATATGACCTTACCGGAAGAGTTCCCCAGAAGCACAGCCTGAGGGAAAACCTGATATGTGTTCACTTTACTAGGGAGTGCAATCCCAGGAAACAGAAGTGAGAGACCAGCCTGAGGCAGGAAATGGATTGAATTGTTTCTCCCCAAAAAGATATGTTGAAATCCCAACCCCTAATATCTCAGAATGTGACCTTATTTGGAAATAGCATTATTGCAGAGGTAGTTAGTTAAAAGGAAGTGATACTGGAGTGGGGTGTACCCCTAGTCCAGTGTGACTGGTGTCCTTATAAGAAGACAGATGATGCAGAGGGAGAATGCCATGTGAAGATGCTGACATTCGAGTGATGTATCTATAAGCCAAGAAATACCTGGGGCTGAGAGAGGAGAGAGAGAGAGAGAGAGAGAGAGAGAGAGAGAGAGAGAGAGAGAGAGAGAGGAAGAAAAGACCACAATAATATGTTGAACTTTCAAAAAGAGAGAACAAACCTAAGGATACTAGAGATGGGAGTGAGGGAGGGAGGAGGGATTGGGGAGTGATTGGCTGCGTAAGGGGCATAAAGAATAATTATGATTTGTAATAATGAATATGCTAATAAAAATACAAATAAATAAATAAACTTTAGAGGGAACACAGCCCTTCCAACTCCTTGATTTCAGATTTCTAGCTTCCATAACTATGAGACAAGAAATTTCTTTTGTAAGCCACCCAATTTGTGGCACTTTGTTATGGCAGCACTAGGAAACTCATACAGGGAGAGAGCCATAGCAAAAGCATGATCAAGCCAACCACTGCTAAGTGCAACCAATTGCTTGAAATCATGGGATTATCCTTCAGTAAGCAATATAAACCTCACGTCAGGGCAATCTGTTCAAGATAAGAAAGGGAGAAGAGTGTATCCACCAGCCCCATCTCCCATTCGTCAACAAAGATTTGCCTCAGAGGCTTTTGACTCCCCTACATTCCTGGTTGTGCGCGTGCAAGTAACGTCTGCTGGCATCCCATGCTTTGACGTCAACCTGGAAGGCTGGAAGTGGGAAGCAAAGGCCCATCACAGGCGTGAGGTAAGGGCACTGTTCGCTGTGCCTGTGGGAAATGTGTCAGACCCTCTGCAGAACTGGCTGAAGTAGAGGCAGCTGGAGCAGGTGAGTGAGGCTGTGAGGATCTAAAGAGGAGCTCGAGGTGCCTGGATACGTACAATGACCAGGCACTTACAAGGAGCAGAGCAGAGTGCTATGGAAACATACTGTGAGGGTATTTAACTTAATTCATTGTGTCAGGAAATACCTTTCAAAGGAAGGAACACTTAACCTGAGACACAAAAGATGAGTAGCCCAGTGACCTTGGGAAAGTCGTTGTATGTTAAAATCCCAAAATATTTCCTGATTTTTACAAATTTTTCTTTCCTAAAATTTAATCTAAAAATGTTTAATCCTTTCTACATTTTTTTCAAATCACCGTTTTGTTTTTGTTTTTTCTTTTCAAAAATGGAAATGACTTCATTGTTTTTTGCTGGTTGTAAGAGTAAGGCTTGCTTTGTTTAAACATTTTTTGGGGGTTGTGGTTGGCCAGTGTGGGGACCCGAACCCTTGAGCTTGGTGTTACAACTCTGTGTTCTTACCAATTAGATAACTGATGAGCCACATTTAAACATTTTAATTGTATTAAAGAACATGAGAAAGAACAATACCCATAATCCACCTACTCTGAGAAAATATAAAGGTCAAGACAGACTTGATTATGCCACAATAACAGAAAAGAAAAACCCTGACATCTTAGTGACTCAAAAGCACACTGTTTTATTTTATTTTATTTTCTTCCTCATGTTATATATCCAATGTAGGTGACTTAGGGACTCAGTTTCATATTGTCCTTACAGTCTATCATAAGTTACTTGTTAGTATGGAAACATGAGGGAAACAGGGTGGAGCAAGCACTGGCTCTTAAAGTCGTCTGGAAGCCACACACATTACTTCATTCATTGGCCAAAGCAAGTTGTGCGGCCATGCCTAACTTCAAGTAGAGGGAGAAGTCTAATTCCTGAAGGAGAACCATAACAGTGAACTGCAGCGTAACTGCGGCAAATAACCATTACTAACATTTACAAGTCAACAAATTTTGGAGTTTGAAGCTTATTTGTGTATTTATTTCTTTTTACTGACCTCTATGGAAGGCAAGAGTGAGAAAATAACAAATGAATAAAGAAAACCCATCAGGGCAAGGCAAAATTATGTTCTTTCTGCAAAATTCTTTAATTCATACTATTCATGTATACTTTTTCAAATTGATGAACATATTGGTCTATGTAGACATTAGTGATTTGGACAACCATCAGAATATTTAAATATCCCATGAGTTTCTCTCTCTTTTTCTCTCTCACTTTAGAGTGAATGACATTGTGGTTCTTGGACCAGAACAGTTCTATGCTACCAGAGATCACTATTTTACCAGCTTCTTTATGTCACTTATTGAGATGATCTTGGATCTTCGCTGGTGTTACGTTCTTTTCTACAGCCCAAGAGAGGTCAAAGTGGTGGCCAAAGGATTTAATTCTGCCAATGGGATCACAGTCTCACCAGACCAGAAGTAAGCTCTTTTACAATTTTTCTGCCCTTTGCCCTTGACATTTTTGTGGACTCTTTCCCTTACAAGATGGTTACTTCTTTAGGCCTAAGTGGTCAATGTGGGTGGCGGGACTAGGCACAGCCAGGGTTCACTAAATGAGTGATCTTAAGCAAACTATTTGTTCTTTTGCATTTCAGGTTCCCCTCAGTGAAATGAGGTATTTGGACTCAAGGATATATGATCCTTGTTCCAAATTCTTACGTGACTCTAGAAACACACTTGCCTAACACAGGAGAACAAATCTGCTATACCTCTGCCCATTAAGAGGCTAGGATATATTTAGCCACTTATACTAAGTTCAGTTACCCAAAAGCTCTTATTTGAAATAGGTGCCTAATTTATATTAGGCATAGTGATTGTGTAAGTTTCAGACTTACTGAATTACAACAGCAGACCATTCAATGAGAAAACACTATTTTAAGAAGCATGCAATTTTATGAGAAGACACTCATTGTAAGTGTTTTAAAATGGAAGGTTTTTTTAAAAAGAGAAGTAGCATGAATATTAACATACAAATTTGAGATAATGACAAGAGATGATCCCGTGTAAAACAAATCTGTGTTCTTCCTCTTTTAAAAAATGATTGTGATTGAGCTTCATGGTCATCATTTTCAAGCACTAGTTTTGGGAAGTATAGACTTTTTTGGCCTTATAAGAGGTCTGTTTACCTCCATTCAATTTAAAGAAAAAATTGTAATTTCTAAATAATGGGACTGAGCCTATATGTCATCTAGAAACACTAATTTCATTACTTTAGAGTCTTCTCTCATGTTCAAAGTCAGTTCAAATCACTTAAAGAATATTTAAAGACCCATCACTTCTTTTTCTACTGTGTTTAGAAAGGCATTGCAGTGGTAGTTTGGACTACTGTGGATTTTTATACCTCTTCTCCAAAATAAAAGTTAGTGTTATCTCTCATTACTAGTTGCCTAAATGTAAATGTCATTTACTTCAAAGGTATGTCTACGTAGCTGATGTAATGGCTAAGAACATTCATGTAATGAAAAAGCATGATAACGGGGACTTAACTCAGCTGAAGGTAAAAGTACCCTGGCTGCCCACACAGCATGGCTTCTTACATTGGCCCCCGTGCTCAACCCAGAAGTATGCTTCTTGAATGAAGGAAGCATGACTACTTCAGAGCAATGCTGGTGAGACTGTACTCACACTGCTAAAAAACAATAGCAAAGCCCCCTAAAAGTACCAATTTCCAGTGCCACAAGAAGCCAGTGGGGTGGGGCAAGGGAAGAATAGTTGAGACAGTGTCTTCACTACTCCCTCTTTTTGGAAGGTGATACAGTTGGACACCTTAGTGGATAACTTGACGGTCGATCCTGCCACGGGAGATATTTTGGCAGGCTGCCATCCTAATCCCTTAAAGCTGCTGTTCTATAACCCAGAGGATCCTCCAGGATCAGAAGTAAGTTCCTATACTTCTCTAAGCTCACAGGCAAAGCTGCAAGAACAAACAGTTTGTTGAGGTGACTTGGGAGAATTTAAGCAGGTCATATTTGATGTTCCAGAACTGAACAAATTCTACACATGAAAAGAGTAGAGAGTTTGGCAGGATAGCAAGATAGGGCTCATTAAGTATTTCAGGCCAACAGGTGCCAATTTAACATCAGTGCCAGACAGTGTGGTCCATCCCTGCAAGGGCTATACTTGCTTTTGGGAGTAATGGAAAAAATATGAACTTGATTATTCATATCGACTCAGATTGCATATCATGTTTCCAATCAGGAGGCATGCTGTGAGCAGGTCTCACAGTTAGGCAAAGAGAGAGGTATGGATAGAATCATCTTCTTTCACACTACCCAATCTGAAACCCAAACAAAAAGGTTAAATAACTGTAGTCTCAAAACCAAATAAGTTTTCACCTGCAGGTTCTAAAGTTTGCAATGGTGTTGAAGGATGTCTCCTTTTAAAGATGTTGTTTGTTTTCCTTTAAAGTATCTCTTCTAAAACAATAGCATAAGCCATTGAATTTTCTATGGCATTGAAAACAATAGCGTAAAGTGTTGCATTTTCTATGGCATTGAATTTAAGAATAAAAAAAAAAATCTCTAGTAAATTTAAATATAGCTATAAATTCTTGGCACACATACTCAGAGATTTAGTCACGAAAATTTATTGAGCACCTATAATGTGCCAGACATTGTTCTAATGCTTAGGATATATCAAAAAACAAAACATACAAAGATCCGTTTTCTTGGGGAGGGGAAAAGACAGTGAACTATAAGCATAAGAAATAAGTAAATTATACAGTAATTTTGAAGGTGGTGAGTTCAGTGGGAAAAAACGTACAGCAGAGTAAAGATTGCTGTGAGCAGGGGGATGAACAGGTCCTATTATTAATTACAGAGATCAGAGGGGCTTCATTGAAAAGATAGGGTTTGAAGAAAGATATAATGTTTGGACATAGGTTTGGGGAACTGAGAAACTGACATTCAAATCATAGCCTTGTAATTGGCCTGGTGGGTAAATCAGAACATGCAGTTATTTCTGCTTCCAATATTGCTGTTTTTCAGTTAAAAAAAAACATAAGATTTTATTCTCTTATTGACATATTACTCACAGCTTCTTAGAAAGAATGCTAAGAAATATTCAATTATGAGCCTAGAACCTGAAGAATTGTTACCCTAAAGTAACAGGTATTCTTGCCTCAGACAAGTGTCCCCAGACATGACAGATGTAACTCACCTACAAAAGCCCAACCACAATGTCTACTTTAAAGGAATGAGAATATGATCCATAGGATAATAGAAAAACTGTTTAGGATCTTTTTTCATATCTCTATTTTCAAGTTGAATCATTTATTTTAGATAAGACTTCTTTCTGCACAATTACTGACATCCTTTATTTTGGGTTGAGTCTCATGTTTTCTACATAAGATCCAATCTTGAGCATTTGTATGTAACAAACCTGAGATGAAGTTGTGGGACCTTCCTTAGGATTAAAAAAAGCAAAACTAAGCTAAAGTCTAATCTAAAGAAATTTTGGTACAGACTCATGAGTCATGAATTTCTGATTGTTTTCCTCTGATTCCTATTATGTTCTGTTTGAATAAACTTCATCCAGCTATTTGGAAGCCTGAGTGCTTATATATTTACTGATTAGCAAAATTAAGTGTGTTAATTCTAAGAATCAATGACAATACTAGGCAGTGATGTGTCAGATGGAAGTCCATAGTGGTATGCATTCTTTTTGCTTCCTAGTCATTTTGCAGATGTGAGGGGGCTCTACCTGTGGTGACTACCATTCTACCAGTTACCAGGTTGGGTTGGATGGCTAACTGGCTGTCCCTTTGTCATTTTGTCCTGTGTTTCCCTCCCCAAGCTACAGGCTCAGTCAGAGGCTAGACTTTTCCCACAGAGAGAGGACCACTATCTGCTCAAGAATTAGATAAGAGTGGCCTCGGGATCTTACCTCCTCCTTTAGATGCCCAAACTATCGAAATTGTATAAGCCCTCTATTGAAGAATTTAGCCAATGTCAGATAACCGGTCCTCTATAGTGCATAGACACCATTAGGACATTAGTATGTTCATCAGAAAACATCACTGAAGATATACAGACTTTAGCTTACTGATTTCTGAAAAATATATCAGTCCGGGGGTATTTGGGAAGGAAAACATCACTAGATGGATGCTTGCTTATACAGCATACTAATGAATGATTTTCTCTTGGCAGGTACTTCGTATCCAGAACGTTTTGTCTGAGGAGCCCGGGGTGAGCACTGTGTATGCCAACAATGGCTCTGTGCTTCAGGGCAGCTCTGTGGCTTCTGTGTACCAAGGGAAAATGCTCATAGGCACCATATTTCACAAAGCTTTGTACTGTGAGCTCTAGACTCCAGACATTCGGTAAAAGTAAGCCCCTAATTATATGGTATGTGGAACTGTGAGAAAATAACAAACATCTATTATACCTAAAATAGCAAAAAACAAAAGTATGTCTTGCTTTTCTTATGGATAGATGTAAAGGAGCAGAGGAAGGTTACATAAAATCCACCAAATTGTAAGTCATGTTAGTGACAGTACAACAAGAAGCCAAACTGCTCAACTCTTTGTCTAGCATCCCCAATGTTTCTACAATAAGAAGTGTGGGCTGTGACCACTGAGGTCTCCAGCTCACCCAGAGCCCTTTGGTAACCATGTAGGAAAATTACCTCCTACAACTGTGATGTTCTGAGTCTCCTACAGTCCAGACCAGGAGAAAAGTTAACATTCAAATATTTACAAATCCTCTTCTCTTCCCCCAATTAATGCTGGGCATAAACTGCTAATCAACTGTCCCAGCCCACAGGTAAAAGCAAGAACTGGCATCACGAGACTGCCCAAAGCCCTCCTCAAGCACATGTTCTCACCAAGTACAGACATTCAGAAAATCGGGTTCTGAGAAATCTGACAGCGACAGGCCTCACTGGTTACTTTAGGGCAGGCAGGGCTGATCCGTTCATTTGTAATAAGTCTTTATTTGTACTGATGCTTGTATCTGAAGTATTGCTAATGTGCTTGGCTTTCAAACATTATCTTTGTCTGCTTATAGCTCACTCTTCTGTTTAATTCAATAAACACTTACTAAACAACCTAAATGTACTTGGCCTGAAGGAATCTGAAATGAATAACACAGTACTGGCCTAAAGTCCTATCTTAAGAACCAACCCAACCTCAGTTTGATGAAAATGAATAAGTGTCCCTTCCTTGGTCAAAAACCAGGACAAACTTTAGCAAATCCTTCATGGGAATCAGCGTACCCAAGCACCTCCCTTCTCTTTTTTTGACTTTTACTGTGGAGTGGTTGTTTGGGTTTTTTCCCCTCTTCTGAGGATGGGGAGTTGGGGAGGTTTCTTTATATCCTAAAGAACATTGCTCAGATATTAGTTTTGCTGAAAAGTTTTGTAGCTGGATAAAATTTTACTTTTTAACCCATGTAACCCTTTCTGATCTGGCCAGTAAGATTTGTAGTTTTCACTGCTTCAAGGGAGGGATGGCCCCACAAAATGTTATAGTCACATAAGATGCTAAGTTTCAAAAGCCCAGCCATCGGGGAACACAGAAAAAAATTAAAATTAAGGGCGTATATACAGTCCAGTCTGTTTCAAAGACCATAATAATCATTTTTTTGTCCTTAACCCTCTCACCCACTAGATTGGATCAAGTTTACCAGACTGGGGAGAATAAAGAGAGTTAGAGATGGAATGGTGAAGGGAATTGAGGGGCTGGTTGGTTCCTGAGAACCGGCCCTGCCCTGCTCTCTCCTCAGGCCAAGATAGGAAAGGATCAGTGATAAAAACCCTCCAAGAAATTCGTGGCATCTAGGTGCTGATAGACAAATGTGCCCTTTCACAGGGAGGGCCTGGGAAAGTCACAAAGCCTCTGTGCCCAGCCTGATGCAAGAGCAGAGAAGAAATGCCAGTGTAGTTTACTGGGGGTTAAAGAGAGGTCCTGAGAAAGCATCACGACATCACCTGCACTCAAACCTGGCACAGAGCAAACGGATTACCATGTGCCCAAGAGGGGCATGGGGGTTAGCAGAGAAGAGAGCTGGTGAACCTGAAGAGTTCTCGCTGTCAGGGAAGAGAATACAAGTAGTCGTCTGTTTAGAATGAAGACTGGAGGTTAGATGGTGATGACAATGAACACATGTCTTCCATGATGCTTGGCTCTACTGAAGCCTCCTGGAATTTAGACAAAACTCCAGGGATTGGGAGGGGTCTGTGGAAATGCCTTTTATATTGATTTATGTTGCCAATCTGTATGGAGACTCAAAAACCAAATTGCATGATGCTATGGAAAAACTATTTTCTGATACATATTATGGTTTTAGCTTTTTCAAAGTTGGAGCAGTGTACAGTAGAAAATGTTGGCCCTTTCCTGGAATGAAAGATTCATCTCCAGCGTACCCTCTTTTACACTTTGTCCTTGCTCTTGCTCCAAGTGGGTCACTCTCAGCTTTCAGTTATTGGGATCCCCTCACCCAGTGTGTCCCCTTTTTGGGAGAGGCCCTGGCAAGGTGGCTTGAGCTTGGATTTCTCCTGGAGTAGGCAACTTACCCATTCTTGCCAAAGGATAGGAGTGTAGATTACCCCACTATCATCTTCTCTCTGCACTGTCATCTTCCTTTGATAATCTCTCTCTCTCTCTCTCTCACACACACACACACACTCTCTCTCTCTCTTCTTAAGTAGGCACAGTTTTACCAACAGGTCTGCTGCCTCGACAGTCATCCAACCAAACCAATTTCCCCTTCGTGTAATCACTCCCAGTCTTTGAGTATCTTGAGCCTCTTCCCTCACTTGACTCGGGAAGAATTGCCCCTCATGATAAATGCTGCATTCTAATGACACATTCTCTTCCCTTCCCTAGTCTTCTGCTTAATAGTCAGAAATGCAGATTGAGGATACTAGAGTGATGATAGGTGTGGTTAAGCTCTGAATAAATAAGCTTTGAATGTGATATTTGGCTTGAAATATTTTCAGGTATTTCTAGAATGTGAGATACTTGGTGCATTGTTGGTTTTATCTTTGAGCCCTTAAATGCTGATTCCGTGAACACTGGAAAATTCTCATTCTACACTCCTTTGGTATTAAACAGGTCTTCCTTCCAGGTAGCAGAAATCACTGTACCTAGTTTAAGAAAAAAAGTATCAGATGCAGGGAACTAGATGTTCACAAAATGCTTGGGTATTTCCTTAAGAATGGGAATAAAACAAAGATTCTTAAATTCACCATGACTATTATTTAACATAGGATTGGAAGTCCTGGTAGATGCTGTAAGATAAGAAAAAGAAACAAGAAGTGTAAGATATAAGCTAAACTACACTAACAAAGACAACCATAAATTTTAATCAAGGGTAAGATACCAGTCACAATAAAAACAAAATATATATAGCACCCAATAAATAAATTAACCAAGAGTACACAAGACCTCTATGGAAAAATGTTAAAACTCTAATAAAAGAGGTAGAAAATCCTTCTGAATATGTAGATACATATTCTAGGCTCTTGGGTAAGGTGAACTTATAAGGATGTAAATTCTCTCCAAGTTAATAAATTTGAAGTCCAGTAAGTTTTTTGTTTTTGTTTTTGTTTTGGGGTTTTTAAAAAAATTTTTTTTTTTTTTTTTTTTTTTTTTTTGTAAATGAGATAAACTTATTCAAAATTTATGAAGAAAACTTCTGTTTCTGGTAATATGGCAGGCTAAATAAACCAAGCTGCCTGATAAAAATAACAAAAGATAATGGATAAAATATATTTCAAAAAAAATTTTTTTTTTTTTTTTTTTTTTGTCTTTTTCGTGACTGGTGGCTTGGTGTCAACCACACCGCACTCAGCCAGTGAGCGCACCGGCCATTCCTATATAGGATCTGAACCCGCAGCGGTAGCGTCGCTGCGCTCCCAGCGCCGCACTCTCCCAAGTGCGCCACAGGGTTGGCCCTCAAAAATATTTTTGAATGCATCAAATATCTCACATGATAATATGGAATTGCCAAGTCATAATTTAAGTGAAAGCAAAAATCCAGAGGTAAGTAAAATTAAAATCACTTTTGCCCTGAAGGCATCTTCTGAACTGGTTGAACATGAGCTTTGGTTATTAAGATCTCATAGGGCAAGGGGGTACAGAAGTCAATTCCCAGGTCAGCCCAAAGTGATCTAACAGAGAACCATCTATAAAACCAAAATCCTGTGACCTTAAAGGACTAAATATCCAGTTAAGGTTGAAATAAATGTAAATTAGCCCTATATTTCCACTCCCAGAATCCTAAAAGGAAATTTGCTTTGGCACTGAGAAAAGCAGAAGAAACAAATTTAATATTCCTGAGAAGTGGTAACAATGTGCCTATCACCACTCAGATTTTGAGCCCAAATTCCCTCTACTTGGTCAAAAAAATATCTCAGGCTGTGAATTTAGTGTGAAGTCATGTCAGGTTGACAGTATATCTATCTATTCACATGTCCTCACTGGATTTTATCCTAGGTCTTAAAAAATCTCTATAAACAAAGGAAAATGAGCAGATGTCCATAGTAAATAATAATAATAATAATAACTGAAGAAATGGGGTAACATAAACAAGAACAGTAGAAAAAATGTCAGCAGAAATAAACTTGCAAAAAATCCATATACTAAAAAAAATCCAGATACTAAAACTATACTTACATTTTTTAAAGAAATAAAAAGACAAGCTTAAACTCAGGGCCTAGTAAACTATAAGAAATGACCTAACAAATTTGGAAAATATCAAATTGAACTTTCTGAAATGAAAACCTAGTAATTGAAATTTAAAATATAATGGTGTTGGAAGTACTAGACAGAGCAATCAGGCAAGAGAAAGAAATAAAGGGCATCCAGATTGGAAAATCAAAGTCAAACTGTCCCTCTGTGCAGATGACGTGATACTATACATAGAAAAACCTAAAGACCCTACCAAAAAACTCTTAGACCTGATAAACAACTTCAGTAAAATTACAGGATATGAAATCAACATGCAAAAATCAGTAGCACTTTTATACTCCAATAACAAATTAGCAGAAAAAGAAATCAAGAAAGCAAGCCCATTTAAAATAATCACCAAAAAAATGAAATATCTAGGTATCAATTTAACCGAGGAGATGAAAGATCTCTACATCAAGAACTACAAATCACTGCTGAAAGAAATTAAAGAGGACACAAAAAGATGGAAAGACATTCCATGGTCTTGTATTAGAAGAGTTAACATTGTGAAAATATCCATACTACCCAAAGGGATCTATAGGTTCAATGAAATCCCCATCAAAACACCAATGCTATTCTTCACAGAAACAGAAAGAACAATCCTAACATTCATATGGAATAACAAAAGATTCCAGATAGCCAAAGCAATCCTGAGCAAAAAATATAAAGCCGGAGGCATAACACTCCCTGACTTCAAAGCTATAGTAAACAAAACAGCATGGTACTGGCATAAAAACACTCAGACCAATAGAACAGAATAGAGATCCCAGAAATTAACCCACATACTTACAGCCAACTGATCTTTGACAAGGGCAACAGGAACATACATTGGGGAAAAAACTGCCTCTTCAATAAGTGGTGCTGGGAAAACTGGACATCCATATGTAGAAAAATGAAACTAGACCTGTACCTCTGGCCATATACCAAAATCAACACAAAATAAATTAAAGGCTTAAATATAAGACCTGACACTATAAAGCTCCTAAAAAAACATAGGAGAAACACTTCAGGAAGTAAGACTGGGCAAAGACTTTATGAAAAAGACCCCAGAAGCACAGGCAACAAAAGGAAAACAGATGGGATTATATTAAACTGAAAAGCTTCTATACGGCAAAAGAAACAGTTAACAGAGAAAAATGACAACCTATAGAATGGGAGAAAATATTTGCAAATTATGCATCTGACAAGGGATTAATACCCAGAATATACAAAGAACTCAAACAACTCAACAGTAAGGAAACAAGTAAACCAATTAAAAAATGGACAAAGCTGAATAGACATTTCTCATACAAAGATATACAAATGGCCAACAGACACATGAAAAAAATGCTCAGTATTACTCAGTATCAGGGAAATCCAAATCAAAACCACATTGAGAAATCATCTCACCCCAGTTTGACTGGCCATTATCAAAAAGACCATGAATAACAAATGCTGGTAAGGATGTGGAGAAAGGAGAACCCTCCTACACTGTTGGTGGGACTGTAAATTAGTGCAGTCTTTATGGAAAACAGTATGGAGGTTTCTCAACTACAGATAGAACTTCCACAAGATCCAGTAATCCCACTAGTGGGTATATATACCCGAAGGAATGGAAATCATCATGTCGAAGTATACCTGCACTCCCATGTTGTTGTTCTATTTACAGTAGTCAGGAGTTGGAATTAAGCTAAAATGTCCATTGGCAGATGACTGGATAAGGAAAATGTGATACATACACTTAATGGAATACTACCCAGCTATAAAAAAGAATGAAATTCTGCCATTCACAGCAACATGGATGAACTTAGAGAAAATTATATTAAATGAAATAAGCCGGGCACAGAAAAATACCTCATACCCTCACTCATAAGTGGGAGCTACAGGAAAGAGGAAGGAAGGAAGGAAGGAAGGAAGGAAGGAAGGAGGGAGGGAGGGAGGGAG
>NW_007727961.1:308387-332584 GCF_000696425.1 Galeopterus variegatus
AGGGAGGGAGGGAAGGAAAAAAGAAAGTGAATGAATCACAGTACATTGAGCTTTCAAAAAAATAGAGAACATAGTAACTGTGGTTATTAGAAGTGGGAAAGGGGGATGTGGAGGAGGCTAGCAAGAAATCAGTTAAGGGTCACTAAGATTGATTATGTCTTGTAAACATGAGTACACTAATAACCCTGACTTGATCACCACATATTGTACACATGTATTGATATTCTATTCTGTACCCCACAAATATATATAATTAATTACGTTTTAATACAAAAAAAAACTGTCAAAAAATTCCACATAATGGATAATTAGGAAACATCTTCTTGAGGTACATTAGCTTGAAAATTGTTCAAATGTAAATTCACAAACACTCTCACAATCCGAGGAAAATATTTTTCACCTTTTACTTTCAAAGCACCCAAAAGGTGTTTCTCCATTGGAAAGACTATAAGAGTGACTTCTAACATTGACGACTCAACTCAAGACAGGTGCTTTGAGATAGTAACTCAAAGCTTATTAATACACATCCTCAAGGTGGATAGTTCATTACCTAGTGAGGTCATGGAGATTATAAATAAATCCTGGATCAAAACATCCTCAGATAAAACACAAATATGTGATACATGTGGCTAATAATTGGAAAGAGACCTGAATTCATTCTCAAGCTTTTGAAGTCAATTTTTAGGGGTTTTATTAAAGGAACTAGGGACAAAAAGAAAAGAGAAGAAATGAAAAGGAAAAGCAGGGGGAAAAGTAAAACAGAAATACCTTAATGGATGGATTTAACAGGAGATGAGGCAGAGCTGAAGATATAACTAGTGAAATGAAAGCTAGCTCATGAGAGATTATACTCAATATAACACAGAGAAAATGAAAGATAGAAAATCTAAAAGAAAGACAGAAGCTAAAATAAGAAGATCTAGCATATGACATACTGGACCCTAGAGGAAAAGGGGAAAAAAAAAGAATTGGGCACAGAAAATATTTTAGGTAATGATATTGATAATTAGATATTCACACCCAGCCACATGTTGGTGAAACTGTAGAATATCAAACTCAAAGACCTTAAAAGGGGCCGAGGATGGGAAGAACTGTACTGTTATCAACCAAAATAGACTTCAAGGGGAAAAGTATTGCCACAGATAGAAAGGATTGCCCAGAAGATGCAGCGTTTTTAAATGTGTATGCTGCTTCTAATACAATCTTAAAGTATTTAAAGCAAAAATGTGCAGAACTATCAGAAGAAAAATACAAATAAATTGTTATAATGTTTGATTTTAACTTGTATTCATTACTTACTGGTACAATTAGAAAAATTTTCAGAAAGATTAGTAAGGATAGAGAGAATCTGAAGTACATAATTAGCAAACTTGACCTAATGGAATATATAGAGTCTTGTACCAAGTAATTGCAGATACATACTCTTTCAAGTTCACAAGAAACATCTACAAAAATTGACTATCTACTGGGCCATAAAGCAAATCTTAATAACAGTATATGCTGTTTGATTACAATGCAATCAAGCTGTGACTCATTTTTTTAAGCCTATAAAATTCCCATGTGTTTGAAAATTAGGTAACATTTCTAAATAACCCATATGTCAAAAAAGAAAAATGAAATTTAAAACATGGTTTGAATTGAACAATAAAAATCTTCCCACAGATGAAATCTTGTAGGAAGCTAAAGTTTAACTTAAGTGAAATTTATACTCTTAAATGCATATATTAGAAAAGAAGAAAGACTGATATTAAAGAGTGAAGCATTCATTCTTTTGCTGATAGAACAGCAGAATAAGCCCAAAGAAAGTTCAAGGAGGAAAGTAAAGATAAGAGCAAAAATGAATATGGTAGATAGCTCCGGGATGGCCCCCAGTGATGCTGATTTCCTGGTAGTCATGCCCCTCCCTCCCACATCAAATATGGCTGACCTGTGCAACCAATAGGATATTCTAGAAATGATGTTGTGTGACTGCTGAGGCCAGATTGATTATACAAGGACATTGCCATTTCCACCTTGCTCACAGAAACTGTGCGTCGTGATAGAAGTCTCTGATTGTTTTAAGCTGCTAAGTTCTGGAGTAATTTGATATGATAACTAATACAATTAATGAAACGGAAAAGCAACATAAAATAAAGAGATTCAACAAAAGCTAAAAGTTCATTTAAAAGATTCTTTAAAAAGATTAATAAAAACTAATTCACATCTAATGAGACAATCAATAAAAAGAATGGTTCAAATATCCAATGTCAGAAATGAAAAATAAAACATGTAGATAGTATAGACATTAGAGATATAAAAAGAGCAGGCGATAAACCACTTTTAGCCAACAAATTTGAAAATTTTATGAAATGAACAAACTCCAAGAAGAAATGTGACTTACTCTATTAATTAGGATGAGGCTAAACTACTCTAACAAATAGAACAAAAAAATACAGTGCCTTAAAAACGTGGATGTTTATTTCTTTTTCATTTAACAGGTTTTGGGAAAGTTATAAGAAAGGCAGCTCCTTTTGATGGGGCCAATCTGAGACCCCACTTGTCAGATCCTGCAGGAAAGAGAAGGCACATGCAAAATGGCTACTCAGGGTAGTTCTTTAAGAGGACTGTTGACATAGGGTGGGAAGGTTAAGGGAAACTAACAAGACACAGTACAATACTCCAGTGCCAACGATGGAGTGGGAGAGGTGGGTGGGGGGCAGACCAGGAACTCTTTCCATCCAAGGGGTAGAAGCAGTTACTAGAATGAGAAGAGAGTAGTTAATGTGGAAACTCCCAATAGATGCTGTGGCCATTGGTACAAGGAAGCAAGAACCTGTGACAACTCAGTAGGGAGAGTGTAGTGGATTGAATTATGTCCCCCAATACTCATTGAAGCTTGAATTGTGTCTCCCAAGTTTTCTGTATTGGAAACTTAGCCCCCACTGTGACTGTTAAGAGGGTGGGAAATCCTATTATGGTAACTGTAAGGTGGAGCCTTGAAGAAGTGATTGGATTGCAGGACTGTGCAGTAGTGAATGGATTAAAAATGGTGGTCAGAGGCATGGTTCTGAGGGCTTTAAAAGAAGAGGAGAGTCTGTCTTTCTTTCTCTGTGCTCTATTTACTTCTACCGTCTTGCAGTGTGAGACCCCTGGGTCACTGTTGCCACCACCAGATGGACTTTGGACTTATCAGCCTTAGAAACTCCAAATAAATTTTGTTTTTCTTTATAAGTCACCCAGTTGCAGGTATTTTGTTATAAGCAACAAAAACAGACTAATACAGAGAGAATGGAGGGAATAAATATCTTGACTTAACTCTCCTTCCACCCTCCCGACTAGAAGCCAGAAGACAAGGGAGCTGTTGATGGAAAGCATGATGCCTCCAGGACACAGAGCAAAGGGGAGTTTCCTAGAGATTGAATCTTGAGCAGCAAATGCCTTTTTCATGTTGCTTTACAATTCTCTAGGTGATTGCAGTTATCTGCATTGTTAGAGTTAGGTCACCACCATGTCTATGTTCCGTCAAACTGGAAGGATAAAGAGAATAGAGGATGTAAAAAAGAGGTATCCAATGACTTAAAGCCCATAACCAGTAATGGTACTCATCACTTCTGCTGCCCTTCCAATGGTAAAAACTAATCACCTGGCCATGTCTAACTAACTGCAAAGAGAAATGGGTAATGTCATATGACTGCAGAGACATATGTTCAGGAGAAAGGGAGAATAAATGTTAGTGAACAATTTGTAGTCTGTGCCACAGACCACCATTTAGCCACCAAATATCCATCTGTACTCTTCTCCCACACACTGATTCCCTCACTCCTCACCCAGAGATCTAACCCAAAGCTCCATCCAACTTCTACATGCAGCTGAAAGTACAGGATCTTTGGGTGATTTCCCAACCTTCACGTTAGGTCCCTATATGGCTGCATAGGAAAGCCTAGAAAATAAAATCATTACCCCCTAACACATCTAAATTACAATGATTAAGTGTGGTCAGAGTAAGTATAATAAACAGTCCTAGTAAAAGCAAAAAAGAATAGGATACACTGTGCTGTCGCTGTTTCATAATAGTGCTATTATTCCATGAGAGAGAAATTGAGAAAGTTCTCTGTCTTGGCAGTGGAGTACTTTCCCGTGTCCTCTATGATTCCAAATTTTGCTCTTCGGGAATTTTTCCTCATCTATTATGCTTAAAGCCACATCTGAATTGGGTCTTGGAAAGGCTATGTAATTTTAGTATCCTACAGATATTAGTTGAGCGTCTGATTACATTTTGAGGCGAGGCTTCTGGTTGATTTTGAAACATGAATACCGTAGAAAATCGATAAACTTCTGGGTCTGTTTACATTCAGTGAATACTGTGTGCCAGTAATGGCACCAAGATTTCATTTCAGAGCATAATTTTAAAGCCAACTTTACTCTGGTTTCCATGACCTATTTCTTTCTTCCTCATTTATATGCTGTCTCCTTTGAGGCCATCGAAGTAGATGGGTAAGAGGAGGCAAGGGCTGACTAGAAGGATGCATCACCGGTCTCTCCCACAGACAGAGAATACATCAAATATGCAAGTATACTTGGACTAAAAAGGTGAAGGGAGAGAGCTGGAACACATCAAAAGGGCAGTGGAGATACTAGTGAGTGCAGCAATTCAGGATGGCCAAATAGAGAACAGAAGAAAATTCCCAGCTGCCACCACCCCATCCCCCAACAGGGAGCAGCAGGAACCCAGGAGGAAGCTTTGCCTGCAGGAAAGAGGTGAGCACATCCCAGTGAGACAGGAGTCCAACCCACAGGGGAATTTTCACTCTTCCTGCAGCCATGCACCAGGTAATGAGAACTGCTTGCAGACCCCACGTGACTGCATTGACCTGGGGAGGGATATGTATGGAGCCACCCCCACCTCCCATGTCTCAGGCTGCTACAACAGTCAATCACAGTTTGAGATTGGTCCCAACACCCAAGAGCATTATTTCTGTTCATGCTTGGCAATGGTTCCACACCCCAGAGGCCACGTCTTTGTGCCAGGTTGCCTACACCATGTGGTGTCCTACATCCTGGGAACAGGTGGTCCAGTGCAGTGAGGGTGCCACCCTCAGAACAGAGAGAGTGGTCATGCATACTTTACAGAACTAGAAAGCTGCCTAATCATGGCCTCTAGCCACTGCCGGCAACCCTACCTTCTTTGGTGAAATGCCCTTGCAATTCTTACAGCCAGGTGGAGGTAGAGGGAAGGGAAGTTTGTTGCAATAAATACCTACATCAAAAGAATAGAAAGATTTCGGGCCGGCCCGGTGGCGCACTGGATAGTGCGCCGCTTGGGAAGCGCGGCAGCGCTCCCACCGAGGGTTCGGATCCCACGTACAGACCGGTTCCCGCTCACTGGCTGAGCGAGGCGCGGGAGCAACGCCGAGGGTTGCAATCCCGTTGCCGGTCCCCGGTCCAGTACGGGGGCAACACTGAGGGTTGCGATCCGTTGCCGGACACGGAAAAAGACAAAAGACAAAAAAAAAAAAAAAGAATAGAAAGATTTCGGGCCGGCCGGGTGGCGCACTGGATAGGGCGCCGCTTGGGAAGCGCGGCAGCGCTCCCACCGAGGGTTCGGATCCCACGTACAGACCGGTTCCCGCTCACTGGCTGAGCGAGGCGCGGGAGCAACGCCGAGGGTTGCAATCCCGTTGCCGGTCCCCGGTCCAGTACGGGGGCAACACTGAGGGTTGCGATCCGTTGCCGGACACGGAAAAAGACAAAAGACAAAAAAAAAAAAAAAAAAAAAAGAATAGAAAGATTTCAAATAAAAAACCTAACATTACACTTCAAAGAAGTACAAAAACAAGAATAATCCAATCCCCAAATTAGTAGATGGAAAAAAATTATAAAGATTAGAGCAAAACTGAATGAAACAGAGACCCCCCCAAATGATACAAAATATCAATGAAACAAAAAGTTGTGTGTTTTTTTAGAAGATTAGCAAAATGGACAAAGCATTAGCTAGACTAAAAAAAAAGAAGAGAGAAGACCCAAACAACAAAACTCAGAAATGAAAAAGGAGACATTACAACTAGTACCAAAAAAACTACAAAGAATCATTAGAGACTGTTATAAACAACTAGACACCAACAAATTTGCAAATCTGGAGGAAATGGATAAATTTCTGGACACATAAAAACAACCAAGACTGAACCAAAAAGACATAGAAAAACTGAACAGACCAGTAATGAGCAACAAGATTGAAGCAGTAATCAGTAGTCTCCCAACAAAGAAAAGCCCAGGATTAGATGGCTTCACTGCTGAATCCTACCATACCATTAAAGAATTAATACAAATCCTTTTCAAACTGTTCCAAAAAATCAAAACAGTGGTTATTTTCCCAAACTCATTCTATGAAGCCAGCATCACCCTGATACCAAAATCAAAGACACAACAAAAAAAGAAAACTACAGGCCAATATCCTTGATGAACATAGTTTCAAAAATTCTCAACCAAACAATAGCAAACAGAATTCAATAGCACATCAAAAATGTTACTCAGCATGATCAAGTGGGATTCATCCTAGGGATGTAGAATGGTTCATTACACTCAAATCAATAAATGTGATACACCACGTCAAAAAAATCAAGGACAAAAACCATACGGTCATCTCAATAAACACAGAAAAAACATTTGACAAAATGCAACATCCCTTCATGATAAAGACTCTCATCAAACTAGGTATAGAATATCTCAACACAATAAAATCTGTATATAACAGACCCACCACGAATATTGTCATGAATGGGGTAAAGGTGAATGCTTTTCCTCTAAGAACAGGGACAAGACAAGGATGCCCACTCTCACCACTCCTATTTAACAGAGTATTGGAAGTACAAGCCAGAACAATCAGGCAAGAGAAAGAAATAAAGGGCATCCAAATTGGCAAAGACGAAGTCAAATTGTTTATATTTGCAGATGACATGATCCTACATACACAAAAACCTAAAGATTCTACACAAAAAAACTCGTAGAGCTGATAAGAAAATTCAGTAAAGTTTCAAGATACAAAATCAATATACAAATATCAGTAGTGTTTTTATACTCCAACCATGAACAAGCAGGAAAGGAAACCAAGAAAGCAAGCCCATTTACAATAGCTACCAAGAAAAAAAATACCTATGAATAAATTTAACTAAGGAGGTGAAAGACCTCTACAATGAGAACTACAAATTAATTGCTCTGCTGAAAGAAATTAAAGAGGACACAAAAAGATGAAAAGACATTCATGCTCATGGATTGGAAGAATTAACACTGTGAAAATGTACTTACTACCCAGAGTGATCTGCAGATTCAATGCAATTCCAATCAAAATAACACTGACATTCTTCACATAAATAGAAAAAAACAATTCTAATGTTCATATGGAACAACAAAAGACCCTGAATAGTCAAAGCAATACTGAGCAAAAAAAAGCTGGAGGCATTACACTAACTGTCTTCAAATTATGCTACAAAGCTTTAGTAACCCAAATAGCATGGTACTGGCATAAAAACACACATGCCAAATGGAACAGAATAGAGAACCCAGAAATCAATCCATGTACTTACTTATAGCCAACTGATCTTTGATAAAGGCACCAAGAACATACATTAGGAAAAGGAAAGCTTCTTCAATAAATGGTGCTGGGAAAACTGGATATCCATGTGTGGAAGAATGAAACTAGACCCATACCTCTCGCCATATACCAAAATCAACTCAAAATGGATTAAAGACTTAAATATAAGATCTGAAACTATAAAACTCCTAGAAAAAAACACAGGGGAAACACTTGAGGATGTAGAACTGTACAAAGACTTTATGAATAAGACCTCAAAGCCACCAAAAGAAAAAATAAACAAATGGCATTATATTAAACTAAAGAGCTTCTACACAGTAAAGGAAACAATCAATAGAGTGAACAGACAACCTACAGAATGGGAGAAAATATTTACAAACCATGCGTCTAACAAGGGATTAATACCTAAAAAATGCAAGTAATGCAAACAAATTAATAGTGAAAAAAATCCAACAAAAATATAGGTAGAGGGCCAGCCCGGTGGCGCACTGCTACAGTGTGCTGCTTGGGAACGTGGCAGCGCTCCCGCCGAGGGTTTGGATCCCACATACAGACTGGTTCCCGCTCACTGGCTGAGCAAGGTGCGGGCACAACACCGAGGGGTGCGATCCCGTTGCCGGTCCCAGTCCGGTACGGGCGCGACACTGAGGGTTGCGATCCGTTGCCGGACACGAAAAAAGACAAAAAAAGGAAAAAAAAAATATATAGGTAGAGAAGTTGAATAAACATTTCTCAAAAGAGAACATACAAATGGCCAATAGGTACATGAAAAAATCCTCAACATCTCTAATCATAGGGGAAATGCAAATCAAAACTAAATTGAGATACCATAATACTCAATAATCATAATATAATAGTATAATATAATATGATAGTCATAATATTTGGACTGGCTATTATCAAAAAGACAGAAAATAACAAATGCTGGCAAGGATGAAGAGAAAGGGAAACATTTTTGTGCTGTTGGAAGGAACGTAAATTAGTAGAGCCATTATGGAAAACAGTATGGAGGTTTCTCAAACAACTACCAATAAAAATGCTATCCAGCAACCCCACTACTGGGTATATGCCCAAAGGAATGGAAATCATTATGTCAAAGGGATACCCGTACTCCCACATTTATTGCAGCTCTATTTAAATAGCTAAGATATGGAACCAACCTAAATGTCTGCCAGCAGATGACTGGATAAGGAAAATGTGGTATATATACACAATGGAATACTACTCAGCCATAAAAAAAAAAAAAATGATATTCTGATACTCACAGAAGCATGGATGAGCTTGGAGAAAATTATATTAGGTGAAATAAGGCAGGCACACAAAGAGAAATACCATGTCCTCACTCATGAGTGGAAGCTAAATAAATAAGAAAGAAAGAAGGAGCAATAATCATAAAACAGGTTAACAGTAAGTTAATAGGAGAGATAGCAAGAGAAAAAATGGACACAAAATAGCTAGTTAGGAAAAATAAATTCTTTTGACGTACAGCCAAGCTAGTTGCCTGTAATTAATTTGCTTCATGTTATCAAATGACTAGAAGACAAGAAATCGAATGTCCTCAACACAAAGAAATTGTTACATTTTGTAACAATGCATATGCTAATTATTCTAACTTAATCATCACACATTGTACACAGGTTTTGATATTCAACTCTCTACCCCACAAATATGTATTCATATTTCAACAAATAAATAAATACAAAAAATAAATAAACATGTCTATAAAATTTTTAAAACACAAAAAGTTAAAAAAAAAAAAAAAACAGAGGCAACACCTCTGCTACCATCTTCCACAGTTCTGGATCTCTGGGTTTTCGTAGTTGGGAGGCATTTGGGAAGGGCTATGAGCTGTGACAATCTTACCTCCTACTTTAGAGGCACAGCACCAACTTTCTAGACATTCTCTACAGCTTTCTCCTTTATGCCAGCTAGTTTTTAACTGAGCACATAATTTTCTCACTGTCTTCTGCTAAACGTATCAAGGGATAGCCAACACATATCAACATTCTGGTTGCTCTGTAGGTAAATGGTCAACTTTCAAGTTATTGCAGGAAATGATTTTGTTAAATATTTTGTGCTTGTTTTCATGACAGTGTTATATATCTGCTAATTAAAAAAATTATATTCTCTTTCACACAAAAGATCTCAAAAAATCCTGATACTTGAAGCACTTCAGGGGACTAAGAGCTTTCCATTCAGGTGCATGCATTCTGTAGGGAATCGCCATTATCTTTATGATCAAAACTAGCTCCCCCTCATGTTGGATTCCAGCCATGGAAAGAAGAAAGAAAGCGTGAGGAGACACATCACACATGTTCAGGCCTGATCTGGGAATGGCACAAACCTCTTCCACTGACATTCCATTGGTAAGAGCATAGTTATATGATTACACCTTACTGGAAGGCAGGCTGGAAAATTTAGTTCAGCTGGGTGGCCCTGTGCCCAGAAAGGAAGGATTTTGGTAGGCCACCACTACCTTCTACCAGAGTTCCTTAAACTGACTTTAAAAAGTTAGAAAATCATTTTAGTTCTATAACCATCAAAGATAATTAGTTATTTAATGAGTTAGTATTAAAAAGAAAAAACTTCACATTAAAAGAAAATAAAAACTAGGAACAATCAAATTTCCATAAATGTTGACACGCATAAATAAATTGTAGTAAATTTAAATGATGAAATACTGTACAGCAATGTATACCACAATGAGAGCTACATGCAACATGCGGATGAATTTCACAAATGATGTTGAGGTAATGAAAATAAAAATGAATTCATGTTGTATGATTTTATTTGGGGGGAATTCCAAAAGAGACAAAATTAAACAATGTTGTTTGAGAATGCATGCCTAGGTAGTTAAACTAGAGAGAAGAGGGAGGCAATGATTATCCTGAGTTAAGATATTGGCTGTCTCTAGGGAAAGTGAGGGTTGTAGTCAGGGGAAAATGCAGGGGAACTTCTGGGGTCCTTGTCACATTATATTTTCTGATTTGAATTGTGGTTTACATTGGTGTTTGTTTTATAATTATCCCTTAACTGTGTATATGTATTTATACACTCTCAGGTACATATGGTATATCTCATGGTAAATTTTTTATGCATTTGGAAGAGTGAAATCAACTTCAACAAATAAAAATAAAGGGCAAGGATAGGTCTAATAATAAAAACAGTGTAATATTTGTGCCAAAAAATAGACAAATGGAACAGAATATATTTTAGAAAACAACATATTTATGTACAGAGAATTAGTATAAGATAAAGTTAGCAGCAACAATCAATAGGGAAAGGATGTTTTGTTTAGGAGATGGCATTGGAAAAATAGATTCCCTTTACGGAAGGAAATAAAACTGTATCCTACGTAGCATCACTAGATAACTGCCTGAGAAGGGTGAATTCTGGAAGGGTTAAAGAGCTACAGGTAAAGAATAACCCTTAGAGTTAATAGAAGGCAATGCAGGAGAATATCTTTATGATCTAAAGGTAGAGAAGAACTTCTGAATGAAATTTTAAAAGCATAAACCCTAGACAAAAAAGTTCATTGAGTTTGGGTCATCAAAATTAAGGATTTCTACTCAGTGAAGGACACCATTGGCAGAGATAATAGGCAAATATCAGAATGAGAAATATTTGCCATGTTCAACTGACAAGATATTAATAAGTAGAATATATTTGGAACTCTTGAAAATGAAGTGGGGATGGTAACCCCAAGAAATGACAGGCAAATGATGTGAAGAAGGAATTTGCTTAAGAGGGGAAAAATTAAGCACATGAAACATGCTCAGAATCTTTAGTAATCAGAGAAGTGCCAATTAAAATAGCACTTCTAAATTACTTTATACCAATTAGACTAGCAAAAATTAAATGGTTGATATTGCCGAGTGTTGATGGGAAGCAGTGGACATAGCAAACCTCATGCATCATTGGTGGGAAAGTAGATAGTTGCAGCAATGACAGGTAAGGTCCAGAGCTCAAGGAACCACAAGAACTGTGTGCTTCGGAATCACTCTTGCAGCCGTGGTCTACACTAGCAAAACAGATGCTTGCAATACTGCTTCTTTGTTCACTTTATTTCTAAATTTTAGTTTTGCTCAAGTCCTGCTAACTTATAGACACAAAATTACTTCCTGTACTCTGGCTTAAAGAGAATTCGGGGAATATAAAATACCTCTGCAGGGCGGTTACACACATTAGAAAAGTGGAATTCTAGTTGGGATTCAGACATCTCTATCTGGGGTTCAGACACTGGTATTTTAGTAAAACACATGATTCTAATATGTAGCTAGGATTTTAAAACATTTCACCTGAAGACTGTTGGAAAAGAAGTTGAAGGTGCTGATTTAGTGTCTCTACCACACGTCAGAGAAGTAAGAGCTGAATGAACACTTAATGTTATTGATGTGCTTGTGTTTGTCACAGTACCACAGGACTTTACCTATAGCAAGAAAGCAAATCATTTGTTTTGCCAAAACACTATTTTCACCATGCAATGAGGTTGTTGAAGAAAGTGATGAACGGGAGATGTAAAAGGCTGTAATTAGCACAGCCAAGGGCAAGTCATCCACCTGAGGAAAAACCAAGAGGACTGTTCCTAGGTAGAAGCAAAGAATTCAATGGAAACTTTTACCATATTCAGTTTCATGTTGTCTACAACAGACATAGCAGACAAAGCTCAGTCCAACAGGGATAACTTTGGGAAATGGTAAAATGAATACTTATAAAATTGTGTTCATTGAGCTCCAGGCTTTGCATACCAGAGGAGCTCTGTGGTTTTTAACAGCTAACTGTTGAATCACATAAACCATAGAATGTCACTGAGTCCATCAAGAAGTAAAACCTAAATGAAGTGCAGATGGAGCATTTTGTGGAATGTTACCAATTTCCACTACAGAAAAAAATATTGGCTTCTGCGGTGAATCTGAAGATTGTCTGTGGGTGGAATGCAGACTGGAGATCTTTGGAAAATAAATGGTTCATGAATGAATTCCAGAGAAGCCCACTGGTATTTAAAATAATCACATCATATGCTAAAAGTTACACACACACATGCACACAAATATATTCGTACATACATATGTACAGAAATATTGGCAATATAAAGTCAGATGTGCCCTACCATTAACAGATTTAACAATTTTGGTCCTTTCCCTATCTTTATCTTGCTACAATCACTTCTTTTCAGCATGTTTACTAATGAGTACTCTCTCAGTAAATTATGTGCTTCTGTAATCTTTTCCATTTCTAATCCTAGAGAACCAGACACAGACTTCAAACATGAGTCTGAGCTGTTCAAGGTATTCTAGTTTTCTTCTTACTGTGCTATTTTCAGTGGGCTGAGTATACAACGTCTGTGAGCTGTTGAACTCAGGAGTGGCCATGTGACATAGTTTGACCAATAAAATGTTAGTAGAAGTAACACAGGTCATTTCCAGGTGGAAATTTAAAGAGTCACTGTGATTCACTGTGTCTCTTTTCTTTTTGCCCCAAAGTGGTAATGTTATAGATATAGAGTTTGCTCTGCCAGACTGGATTCTAGACTGGTGGTGATAGGAAGTAGAGGTGCAGTCAAACCTGCAATGGACAGGTAGCATGAGTGATAAATAAACCATTGTTGTTACAAGCTTCTGTTGCAGAATGCTGCAGTATTTCATTCTTTTTTGTCTGTTTTGCATAATGTTTCATTGTATGAATATACTGCAATTTATTTACCCATTCTACTACTCATGGACATTTATGTTGTATCCAAGTTTTTGTATATTGTGAATAAACTGCAATAAACTTTCTTGTACAATATGTTTTAATGCACATATGTAAACATTTTTGTTGCATAAATATACAGAATTGAAATTACTGAGTAATAGGCTATGTATATGTGCAGCTTTAGCAGCTTTCCAAAGTGTTTGTACCAGCATACTCTTCCACTAATGATGCTGAAGAGTTCTAGTTGCTCCACTTCTTTATCAACACTTAATTGTGTCAGTTTTTCCTTTTTAAAATTTTAACTGTTCTGATGTATGTGTAGGAATATCTCACTGTGGTTTTTATTTATATAACTCAGATGACTAATGGAGTTAAACAAATTGTCATATATTTATTAGCTATTTGGAGTCTTCTTTTCTGCTGTGAATGTTTAATATTTTGCCCATTTAAAAAAACAGTTGAGAGCTGGCCAGTTAGCCCATGTTATAACATGAAGGTAGGTCAAGGGTTTGGATCCCCATACCAGCCAGCTGCAAAAAAAAAAAAAAAAAAAAATTGGGTTGAGATTTTTTTGTGTGTCCTTTTTTTTTTTTTTTTTTGAGACCGGCCGCACCGCGCTCAGCCAGTGAGCGCTGTGAGCACACCGGTCATCCCTATATAGGATCCGAACCCGCGGCAGGAGTGCTGCTGCGCTCCCAGTGCCGCACTCTCCCGAGTGCACCACGGGCTTGGCCCAGGTCGAGATTTTTTTTAATTGATTTGTGGGTATGAGTCCTGATTAACAGAAAATCTGCAATTTTAATAAAGTTCAATTTATTAATTTTTTTATGGATTTACTTTGTATATCCTGTTGAAGAATTCTTTGTGGACACCAAGATTATAAAATATGCTTCTCTGTTATCTTACAAAAGATTTATTGTTTATTTTTCAAAATAGAGTGAATAGAGATCAAGTTTCATTTGTGGCCATGTGTATATACAATCTATACAGCATCATTCACTGAAAAGAAAATCTTTTCCCCACTGCATTGCAGTGGCACTTTGTCATAAATAAGGTGACCACATACATGTGGGTTTATATCTGAACTTTTTCTTTTATTCCACTGGTCAGTCATTGCACCAATACTATATTGTTATAAGAGATTACAACACATTTTGATTTTTGGTAGTAAAATCCTCCTATTCTTCCTCAAAAACTTTTATGGCTATTCTTTACGCTTCACATTTCCACTTAAATTTAGAATCAGCTTGTCAGTTACTTCAAAACTTAATGGAATTTCATTGACTGTATAGATGAACGTGGTGAAAATGGGCATCATTAACTTTTTTCAGTTATTCATTTTTTAATGGACATATATTGATTGTACATATTTATGGTGTACAGAGTTATATTTTAATACATTGTGCAATGTATGTTGATCAAATCAGGGTAATTAGTATATGAATCAGCACAAAAATGTATCATTTCTTTGTTATGAGAGTATTTGAGCTCCTTTCTTCTAGTCATTTGAGAATATACAATAAATTATTGTTAATTACAGATACCTAGCATTACTATTGACCACTAGAAATTATTTTTCCTATCTGTAATTTTGTGCCCAATAACCAGCCTCTACCTATTCCTCCTCCCCACCTCCCCTTTCCAGCCTCCAGTAGGCAGAATTCTACTCTCTACTTCTATAAGTTCAACTTGATTTTAGCTCCCACATGAGTGAGAACAAGTAGTATTCACCTTTCTGTGCCTTACTTATTTCACTTCCGTGCTCATCCATGTTGTCTCAAATGACAGGGTTTCATTCATTTTATGTGTATATAAACCACATTTTATTTATTCATTCATCAATGGACACCTAAGTTGAGTCTATATCTTGGCTACTGTGAATAGTACTGCAATAAACATGGGGTGCAGATACCTCTTCAGTGTGCCAGCTTCCTTTCTTTTTGATAAATATCTGGCAGTGGGACTGTTGGATCATATCATAGTTCTATTTGGAGTTTTTTGAGGAAACTCCATACTGTGTTTTATAATGGCTGTAGTAATTTTCATCCCCACCAACAGCGTGTGAGTTCTCTTTTGTCTGCATTTTCATGAACATTTGTTATTTTTAGTCTTTTTAACAATAGGCATTTTAACTAGGATAAGATGATGTCTCATTGTGGTTTGCGTCTGCATTTCTCTGATGACTAGTGATATTGAACTTTCTTCATATACCCATTGGCCATTTTGCCATGTTTTCTTTCAAGAAATGTCCATTCAGTCATTTGCCTATTTTTTAATCTGATTGTTACATTTTTTTGCTGTTGAGTTGCTTAAGTTCCTTGTGTATTCTGGATAGTAATCCCTTCTTGTATGAAAACTTTGTAAATATTTTCTCCCACTCTGCTCGTTGCCTCTTCACTCTGTTGATCGATTCTTTTGCTGTGCAGAAGCTTTTTAGCTCGATGTAGTCCCATTTGTCTGTTTTGCTTTATTGCCTGTGCTGTAGAAGTCCTCTCCATAAAATTTTTGCCCGGACCAACATCTTGGAAAGTTTCTCCTATGTCTTCTTCTAGTACTTTTATAGTTCCCGGTCTTACATTTAAGTCTTCAATACATTTTGAGTTGGTTTTGGTACATGGTGAGAGATAGGGGTCTAGTTTCTCCTACATCTGGATATCCAGTTTTTTGAGCACCATCTATTGAAAAAGCTGGCGAGGATACATACTTACAGCCAACAGATTTTGAACAAAGGCACCAAGAACACATATTGGGGAAAGGACAGCCTCTTCAATAAATGGTGTTGGGAAAATGCAGAGAAAGGGGAACCCTTCTACACTGTTGGTGAGAATGTAAATTAATGCAGCCATTATGGAAAACAGTATGGAGGTCTCTTAAACAAGTACAAATAGAACTGCCATATGGCCTAGCAATCTCAGTACTGGGTATATACCCAAAGGAATGGAAATCATCATGTCGAAGGGATACCTGCACTCCCATGTTTATTGCAGCTTTATTTACAATAATAACCCAGTTATGGAACCAGCCTAAATGTCCACCAGCAGACAACTGGATAAGGAAAATGTGGTATGTATACACAACGGAATACTACTTATCCATAAAAAAGAATGAAATTCTGCCATTTACAGCAACATGGGTGAGCGTGGAGAAAATTATGTTTAGTGAAATAAGCCAGGTACAGGAAGAGAAATACTGTATGTCCTCACTCATAAGTGGGAGCCAAAAGAGAAGGAAGGAAGGAAGGGAAAAAAAGAAACAAGGGAGGGAGGGAAGAAAGAAGGAAGGAAGGAGGAAGGAAGGAAGGAAGGAAGGAAGGAAGGAAGGAAGGAAGAGCTAACAATTACATTAATATGTTGAACTTTCAGAGGAGAGAACAGAACTGTGGTTACCAGAGGTGGGAAAGGGAGAGTGGGGGGGTGCTGGTGGCAAGAAATTGGTTAATGGATACAAAAAATGATTACATTTTGATGAATATGACAATTATCCTGATTTGATCATCACATATTGTACGCAAGTATTGATAGTCAACTCTAGACAGCTAACAATTACATTAATATGTTGAACTTTCAGAGGAGAGAACAGAACTGTGGTTACCAGAGGTGGGAAAGGGAGAGTGGGGGGGTGCTGGTGGCAAGAAATTGGTTAATGGATACAAAAAATGATTACATTTTGATGAATATGACAATTATCCTGATTTGATCATCACATATTGTACGCAAGTATTGATAGTCAACTCTATACCACAAATATGTATAATCAATTATGTTTCAATAATAAATAAATAAATCCATTGTCTGTGGATTTATTTCTGGGCTCTCAAATCTGTTCCATAGCCCATGGGTCTGTTTTTATGCCAGTACCATGCTGTTTGGGTTACTATGGCTTTGTAGTATGTGGAGAAGTCAAGTAGTGTAATGCCTCTGGCATTTTTCTTTTTGCTCGGGATTGCATTGGCTATTCAAGATCTTTTGTGGTTCCATATGAATTTTGTAGTTTTCTGTGTAGAGATTTTGTACATCTTTTGTTGGGTTCTAACAATTTGGCATTTCTTATGCTCTTATAGATAGTATCTTTTTAAAATTTCATTTTTGAATTGTTTGTTGCCATACAAAAATGAATGATTCTGTATACTGACCCTGTAACTAGCTACCTTGGCAAATTCACATATTAATTTTAGTAGTTTATCTGTAGAGTCTTTGTATTATCTACATACTAATCATGTCATCTATGAATAATGAGTGCTCTAGATCTTCTTTTCCAATCTTGAAATCTTTTCTTTTTCTTACCTCTAGTAAGTGATAGTACTTAATATTCTTGTCTCTTTCTCAATCACCAGGGAATCCTTTCAATATCTCAAGTATGATGTTTGGTATAGCTTTTTCTTTCTGGCAGATATTTTTTATCCAGTGAAGAAATTAGCATTCTATTTCTAGTCTACTAAGAATATTTTTATTATAAATGGGTGTTAATTTTGTAAACACATTTTCTGCATCTATTGAAATGATTGTATTATTTTTCTCCTTTATCCTATTAATTATAATTGGTTTAAAACTTTAAGCCAAACTTGTACACTGGGTATATACTCCATTTGGTTATATTATTATCTTTTTATATATTGTGGATTCGATTAACTAATATTTTGATTATGATATTAATGTCCATGTTCTTGATAAAGATTGGCCTATAATTTTAACTTCCATTTTTTCTAATTAACTTGTCAGGTTTTAGAACCAAGAATATATTGGCCTGGTCAAAGAATTGAGAGATATTCTTTCTTTTTCTATTTTTTTTTTCTTCCTTAAATATTTGGAAGAATTTACTCATGAAGCTATCTGGGACCAAAGATTTCTTTTAGGGAGATTTTAAACTATGAATTTAATTTCTTTAATACATATAGAGATTTTATGTTTCTTATGTGTGTTTTGGTAAATTTAGAAATTTGTCATTTTCATTTAAATTTTCAAATTTAGTGGAATAAAGTAGTTCCTAATATCCTTTTATTATTTATTATTTTTTAATATCTTTAGGATCTATAGTAATAATATTCTCTTCATTTCTCATATTTAGAATTTTTTTTCTCTCTTTCTCTGCATGTCTCTCTGTCTTACTAGGAGTTTATAGACTTTATTAGTCTTTTCAATAATCAGCCTTTGAGGGATAGCCCATGGCTCACTCAGGAGAGCGTGGTGCTGATAACACCAAGGCCACGGGTTCAGATCCTATATAGGGATGGCCAGTTGGCTCACTGGCTGAGCATGGTGCTGATGACACCGAGCCAAGGGTTAAGATCCCCTTACCGGTCATCTTTAAAAAATAATAATAATAATAATAATCACTTTTGGATGTTTTGTATTCTTTATCAAAGTTTTTATTGTAGTAAAATAAAATTCAACATTTAACCATTCTACAGTGTAAAATTCAGTGACACTTAGTATATTCACAGTGTTGTGCACCCATCATCAGTCCCCTGTGCCAGAATATTTTCATTACCCCAAAAGGAGACTCAAACCCATTTACTCCGCATTATCCTTTCCCCCCAGCCCCTGGCAACTACTAATCTGTTTTCTGGATCTATGCATTTGCCAATTCTGGCTATTTCATGTAAATGAAATCCTAAAATATGGCTCCTCTCACTTAGCATAATGACTTCAAGCTGAATCCATGTCATAGCATGTATTAAGACTTCTTTAATTCTCTTTTAAATTTATTTTTTCATGGACAAAAACATGTTATACATGACAGTTTTTGAAATATGTATACATTGTGGAATGACCAAATTGAGCTAATTAACATGCATTTCCTCACATACAATTTTCTTTCTTTTTTTTTTTCAGTGGTTCGGACACTTAAAATCTACTCTCTTAGCAACTTTCAAGAATACAATATACTATTAATTATAGTTACCTTGTTGCATGATACATCCCTTGAACTTATCCCTCCAGTCTAACTGAAATCTTGTATCCTTTGACCAACATCTCCCCAAACCTCCACCCTCAGCACCTGGTAACCACCATTCTACTCTCTACTTTTTTTTTTTTTTTCCTTTTTGTCTTTTTTTTTTTTTCATGTCCGGCAACGGATTGCAACCCTCAGTGTCGCGCCCATACCAGACCGGGACCGGCAACGGGATCGCAAACCTCGGTGCTGCACCCGCACCTCGCTCAGCCAGTGAGCGGGAACCGGTCTGCATGTGGGATCCGAACCTTCGGCGGGAGCGCTGCCACGCTCTCAAGCGGTGCACTGTAGCAGTGCACCACCGGGCCGGCCCTCTACTCTCTACTTCTATAAGTTCAACTTCCTTAGAATCCACATATAAGTGAGATCATGCAGTATCTGTCTTTCTGTGCCTGTCTTATTTCACTTAACATAATGTCCTTTGGTTTGTCCATGTTGCTGCAAATAACAGGTTTTCCTCCTTTTTGAAGGCAGAATAGTATTCGGTTGTGTGTATATACCACATTTTCTCTGTGAGCCTTTGTTTGCTCAACTTCCTTTGAGAAGAGGTGATCTCTTGACATTGGTCTCTGGATAATGATAGTGACGTTCCATAGATTTCACTCTTGTAAGCACTAAGCATTTCATTACTGGACTTAGTAATGCATCCTCTTTTATTTTGGCAAGAACTGAGCATGACTGTCCCTCAGAAAATAAGTCACAGTCTGAAATAACTTGGTCATCCCCTATGTGCTGTATCCTACGTACTCTCAGAGCCCACGCTAACACTGAGCACCACTTTAACATCACCAAATCTTACCCCGAGCCTCACATTTTCTATCCCTGACTTTAAGAACTTCAGCTACTTCAAGGAACATTTTTCACATTATCTTATGGTTCTGGAAGCAAGTGTATTCTAGACACCTCATATGAAGTGAATCTTGTTGGCTTGGGAATCTTAGGGGACAAATTGAGAGTAAGATAGGACGGGAGGTTGTGGAATCTCCCCACTCTTCCCTGGCCTTCCCTTGGATTAACCTCTCCAAGTAGATTGTGGGGTAGTGAGGGCCAAGGTTTTGACGGGAGGAGCAAATCTCAAGATTGACTAGATTCAGACTTCAGAGAAACATACTTCTCTCCTATAAGAGATGGGGATTAGGAACCAGAAAACACACTTTTGGTTTAGGCAGTTGTCTTTCTCCCTCCCTACATAGTCAATTAACCTGAGAATGCTGTGGGGAGGTTAGAAATATGAGAAGACATTTAGTTAGATTAAATATTTGGCTCACAACAGAAGTCAACACAAGATGTGGTCTCTGTCTTTGCATCTCATCCCACGTTGTTGTATCCTGTAAGTCACCTTGGGTTGGGGAAGGAAAGGAGGACAAGACTGGTTGAAAAATGAGGGAGAGGTCATGAAGAGGACAAACAGCCAATGGCCTCAAACGGACATCAAGAATTTTTGTGCCAGAAGGACCACTCGGGTTCTTTGGTGCCCGTAGGACAACTGGGCTAGAAGAGGAGACAGTGACATCTCTTGCCCACTCCCCAACCCACCCTTCACTTCCTCCTCCTCATACCTCCTTTATCCCCCACTCCTTGTCATTCATTCATTATTTCATTCCCTCTACAAATATTTGAGCACCTACTGGGTGCCAGAAACTGTTCTAGGAGTTGAAGAGAAAGTCTACGTCCTCCTGAAGTCACATGCTAGTGTGGGAAGGCAGGCTGCTTACCAGTGAGCAAACAGATGAGGAAGATGATTTCATATGGCGAGGAGTGCTGTGAAGGCAGGGGTAGCAGAGTCCTTGACAACAGACCCAGCACAGCCTCCATCACACACAACTGAGCAAAGCACGATTTGGAAGAAGGCTCCTAGAGACCCTGCTGTACCAGGTAACGACCCCTTAGGTGCTAGATCATGGCCAAGTGAAGGGGTGTTTCAGGGATGTGGAAATGGTCAGTGTTGCGGGGGACCTCTTGGGGAGCTTGAGGAAGTGGGTATTTATCAAGCATTGTGGAAATATGTCACTACTCTAATAACTAGTAACTCTAATACTAGTGCTAACCATTTGATATCAGCTCTGAGTTCTTAGTGACTGGTGGTGGGAAGAGGGTTCCGGGGGAGGCTACTACAGATGGTAACAATGGGAAAAGCCTCTCAGAAGAAGTGACACTTAAGCTAAGATCTGAATGACAAGAAAGAATTACACAAGGAGTGGTTGGGAGCGAGTGAGAGGATGAGGAGAGCATTCGAGCCAAAGAAAAGCAAAGACTAAGATGGTGAGGTGCAGGAGGCTTAGCGTGTGTGCAGAACGGTAAGAAAGATGCTGTTGCTGCAACATAATGCTCAGTGGGTGATAAGCAATTAGGTCAGAGGGTGAGCACAGGCAATATCTTGTGGGGCCTTTTATGCCATGAGAAGTTAGTAAAATGAGAAGCCATGAGAGGGAGGATTTTAAGCAAGTAAATACTATAATCCGATTTATAGTTTTAAAAGATTACTCGGGCTGCAATGAAGGGAACTATTTAGGGGGTGGAGGGAAGGAGGTTAGGGATTAGGGAGTGAAGAGGTTGTTCTAGTCTGGACACAATGGTAGACAAGACCAGAGGGACCAGAGTGATGGTAGTGGAATGGAGAGAAGTGGGTTGAGTCAAGATTTATTTGGAAGTTGTGGTGGTGTTAAAGATATGTCCACACATTCTCTGATACTCTCACCCTCAAGAGGTGGAGCTTAGACCCTCTCCCATTGAATGTGGACTAGAGTTAGTAGTTTGTTTCTAGCAAATAAAATATGGCAGAAGTTAAGGGAAGTCACTTCTGAAATTAGGTTATTAAAAGATTATAGCTTCTATTTAGAAGGCATGCTGTCTCACTCTGTCAGACTGCTCACCCTGGGGAACGTCAGCTGCCTTGTTCTGCTGCAGTTCTGTGGACAGGCCCATTTGGCAAGGGACTGAAGCCCACCATGAACCATGTGAGTGATCTTGGAAGCTGATCTCACCTCCTCCACCCCACCACCTTGAGCTTTCAGATGAGAATGCAACTCTGGCTGATAGCTCAGCTGCCAACTCATGAGCTACCTTGAGCCAGAGGTATCTAGTGTGGCACATCTGGATTCCTGATCCATAGAAACTGGGATAAATGTTTGCTGTTTTCCACTGCTAGGTTTTGGTATAACTTGTTATGCAGCAGTAGATAATTAACACAGAGTAAAGCCTGTGGGACTGACTGATATATTTGGTACAAGGCGGTGTGAAGGAAATAGATAGGTGAAAGAAGATGTCTAGGTTTGGGGCCTGAGCAACTGGCTGGTAGTGGTGCCACTTACTGGAGTGTGGAGAACTTAGAGGACATAACTAGTCGGGTGAGTGGATCAAGAGTACTACTGCTTTGGACACATTTTGAAGAGACTGTTAGGCATCCCAGTGGGAATGTCAACCAGGCAGGCTGCTGAGCTCTGCCCAAATTCTTCACCCGTTGTTTATGAGCATAAGAAAATGATTGTTTGGTTTAGCAACTAACTTTGGGAAATATCTCTAATCTCTGATTCTCTCCTTAACCCATTCTAGTATGATTTGTGCTCCTTTGACTCAGTTGTAGAATTTGTTTTTATGAACCATCCATTGCATCTATGCTGTTAAATCCAGTGGTTACTTCTCTGCCTTAGTTTTACTCAACTCACAATTACATGGGACACAGATCAGGACTCTCCCCTTTTAAATACTTTTCCCGTGTGGATTCTGTGGTCCTGCTTTCTCGGGCATATTCTTCTGCTCCACATGGTGTCAACCAGGGTGCCTCAGTGATATTCAGCTGGTGACTAGGCTAGTCTGAATGATCCAAAAAGGCTTCATTCATATGTCTGCTTCCTTAGTGGTCACATTCCCTCTCCATGTGTTCAGGGCCTTTGACATGGATGCTCCAGTGGGGTGGTCAGATTTATTACACAGAAGCTCAAGGTTTAAGAGCAAGTATTCCAGGAGCAGAGATAGAGGGCAGTACTTAGAATATGGGGTTTTCTCCAGAAAACAATGAGTGATAACTAAAGCATGTTGGTATCTGATGGCAATCTTCTAGAAAAGAGGAAGAAATAGATGTTGCAGAAGATTGAAGGTGTAACTGGGACCAAAAGTCTTGAAAAGGGACCCAGAGAAAAGGGAGGAGCTCATCTTTAGTGAAGTAGGAAACACTTCATTTGTAGTAACAGGAGAGAAGAGAGAGCTGAGTACAGAGGCACCTCCTTCAGGTCTTTCCCCAACCCACCATTCTTATGGCATCTCCGGTACTCCCTGTCTCTCTCCCTGCTTTATTTTCTTCATAGCAGATGTGCACATCCACAGCACACATATGCATTCCCCACAGCCTTCTATATGCCATCGTGATATGTTTTGCTGGTTTCTTTATTGACTTCCCCCACTGGAATGAATGTGAGCTCGATGGAGACTTTTTGTCATGTCTCCTAGAATCCAGAACAGTGCCTGACACGTACCAGATACTCAGTGAATGTCGACAGAGTGAGGGAATGAATGAACAGGGGAGTGATGTCCCTGAGAGCTGTGAGGTCAGAAGTGGTGCTGAGACAATGAGATGCTTGAAATCCAGACATTGGAAGGCGACACGAGGTGAGAACAGAGTTACATCTTAGGGTTTCCAACCACAGCCCTCCCTCCCGTGCCTGTTTTTCGCTGAGTCACCACGCTCAGGTGACTGAACCCCTCAGAGCCACGAGGATTAGGACCTTGTTGGCACAAAGGGAGCGCTCACCAAAGCGTGGCTTTCCTTTCCCACGGCTATTTCCTCCAACTTGCTTGATCTCGCCTCCATGACGCGTCTAGGCACCTATTCTAGGTCTCCTGTCCCCTCTCTCTGAAGTCTGGGGGAAAGAAAATGAGGCGCAGGGCTCAGCGCGCAGCTCCCGGCCTCTGGCGCTGACCCGAGCGCGCAGTCTGTGCCCCGGGCCAGGCCCTCCAGCTGCGGCCCGGCGGGCGGGGCGGGGCGGGG
>NW_007727961.1:333584-347132 GCF_000696425.1 Galeopterus variegatus
GGGCGGGGCGGGCTGGGTCCAGCCGGTGGCTGCGGGAGCGCGGCTCGGGCGGCGACAGGCAGGCAGGGGCTCCTAGCCGTCGGTGCATGCACGCATCCACCGGTCCGTCTGTCGCAGGCCATGGCGAAACTGATGGTGCTTACCCTCCTGGGGCTGGGACTGGCGCTCTTCAGGGACCACCGGTCTTCTCACCAGTAAGTTGGGTTGTGGTGAAGGCTGCAGCCCCGGTGCTCGCCCTCCCCGCCAGCTCCAGCAGCTCCCCAGGGGGAAGGGTCCAGGCTCTCAACCGAGAATGCACAGGCAGGCGCTGGATGCATGCACATCCCGCAAAAGTTTCAGGAATATTTGTCCAACTTTCATGTGCCACGTGAAAACACACCCTTGCTCGCAATCTGAGACATGGGGCAGGGAGACAATCGTCAGTGCTGTTGAGTGGCCAAATTGTCAGCATACACCAGTTAATTTTTCATGAAGATCTGTGTGCCTTGACTACAGACTCACTACTCAACCTGGCTAAAAACAAAACCAACCAACCAAACAAAAAGCAACCAAATAACCAGACTGGGGGTCCCCCCGATGCTGTGTGAATTAGACAAAGGAGCTCCCTCCCTCGTCCCCCTCACCTTGGCTGCCTGGCCAAAGCGCAGCCTTCCCAGATTGGAGATTCTCAATGTGAGGCCACGCTGAGGGAGACAGAAAGCCCACGCGTGGCCCGGGGCAGGTAGGAGCGAATGCGCGCTGAGGTGGCCCGCCAGCTCCAGTGGGAGACAGGCGGGGCGGACAGAACCCAGCGCCGGCATACGGTGTCCCAGGTTCTGGCTCTGCCTCTTGAATCTGGGATCTTGGGCTTTACGTCGCTAAACTTTACATCTCAACTTCAGCTGCAAACGATAATACACACTCATATAGGAAGCAACTAGCACCTGCCTGGGACATAGCAGCTATTCAGCAAGTGTTAGTTCCCCGCTTCCCTTTAAAGTATTTCATACGCTCTCGGTGCTGTATGGGGTGGGGGGGTAACAATGTAGCAGAAGTCTCATTGGAACTTTTTACAGGGGTTCAAAGTCTAGAGATCGTCCTAATCTCTAAGGCTTAGTCAATAATATCTTGTTATTTACTCCGAAGTAAAACATTAATAAAAATTAAATTGAACATTTTGAATTTTTGAAAAATGATATATTCTTACAGAGTAATTAGAAACTTACACTCAGAATAAATTTTTATGAATTTTTTTCCACCTAGTTGTCATTTTTGAAATCACAAAAGTGTTAGAAAAAAGTAAGAAGCACTTAGTGATTTTGGATTTTTATTTTCATCTTTTTCAAAACAGCTTTATTGATATTTAATTCACATATAAAATTCACCCATTGAGAGTGTATAATTCATTGTTTTTACTTTATTCAAAGTGTGTGCAACCATCAATCCCTATTCCCAACCTATTCACCTGCCCACCACCCCCACCCCACCCCCAGTTAAACACCAATCTACTTTCTGTCTCTAAAAATTTAGTTGTTGGGAACATTTCTTGTCAATGGAATCATATAATGTGTCGTTTTGTCACTGGCTTCTTTCAGTCAGTGTAATGTTTTCAAGGATCAGCCAGGTTGTAGCTTGTATCAGTACCTCATTTCATTTCTTTTTTTTTTTAACATTTACTTGTTCATATTTGTGGGACACAGTGTGTTGTACCTCCCTCCCCGCCACACCCCCCCTCTGGTAACCATTATTCTACTCTCTGCTACTATTACTTGTATGAAAACCACTTTTTGTTGTTGTTCTTGTTTTTGATTCCACATAGGAGTGAGATCATGTGATTGATATTTGTCTTTCTGTGCCTGACTTACTTCACTTAACATGATGGTTTCCAGTTTCATCCACATTGCTGCAAATGTTAAGATATAATGTCTTTTTGTAGCCGAATAATATTCCATTGTATATATATATACCACAGTTTTTAAATCCATTCATCCATTGATGGACGTTAAGGTTAATTCCATCTCTTGGCTATTGTGAATAGTGCTGCTATGAACATAGGAGTGCGGGTAGGTGTCTTTCGACTATTGATTTCATTGTTAGTTCATTAGGAGTCTGCAGAGAAGAGGGCTTTGGAGCACACTGTACCAGCCCTAGGCCAGCAAGACCAGTGACGGAATTTCCACCAACCTACATAGGAGCAAGGAGCTGCAGCCAGCTGAAGAAAGGAACCACCCAGTGATCCATCAAGAGGGACCCACACATGGCCCACCCCACATGAAGCGTTTGGAGAGTGGAAGGCAGGCTGGCCTGGAGAACACTGGGGTGCAGAGAGGGCAGCTGATCTGCCTTCTGATCGTCACAGGCCTACTCAGTGGAAGCTGGTCAGGATGATAGGACTGCAGGGGGCAGACTCCAGGCAACTTCATGCAAAGGGCTCAGCTGCAGCATCTGCTGGTTCCTGCTCCGTATGCTGCAGCTTCTTCCTGCCTCTCACAGGCCTGGCCCTAAAGCAGCTGGGGCTTGAAATGGTCAGAGCAGTTTCTCCTTCCACTCATCACATCTTCTCCCACCCTCACAAACTCTGCAGGTCTCTCCTCTTCTTCCCTCAAGTTCCGTTAGTCCCAGGTTGACAGTCTTTGCTTTTTAATAGTTGTAAATTGGTCAATTGCAGGGGAGAGTGATGCGGAGAACCGTCTATTCCACCACCTTGATGATGTTACTCTGATTTTGGATTTTAAATCATGCAAAAATTAGTTTGTGGATTTTCAATAATCATAGTACTATTTGCAGCCAAAGGAGATAGTAAATGTGGATACAAAGATAGAGGATGGGTTACAGAGCCTCCTAGAGTAGCCCAGAGGAGGGCAATTGCACCCACTGTCCAGAAGGCCCTAAAACCTTCCAACTCAAAGGGGTATATGGACCAGCTGCGTAAGCATCACCTACAGAATCTAAGGCCCCACCCCACGCTATCGAATCAGAATCAGCATCATTAAAGAAACTCCCAGGGGATTTGTATGCACCTGTCTAAAGGACATTCAAATTCTGTTGTCACCCACGTTAGAACTAGATCAAGAGATTCTGCAGAATCAATAAATGACCTTCATCTCCATTTGAAAGATAAGTTACCTGAGTCCCAGGGAAGTTCATGAATCTGTCCACGGGAGAAAAGGGAAGAGATAATGTCCTGAGGCCTGCATCAGGGGCAAGCCTAATCCACAGAGTGAATATATATCCTTTTTTTCTTCAGAGATGGGGTATATGTGGGGGTGGGGAGGTCACAGAAAGCTGGATAGCCTGGACTTTAGGGAACACATTGTGGAAGCATACAAGGGGTGTCTCGAGGGATTTCCTGAGCTTCCAAGATGGGAGCAGCACAGAGGAAGGAACTGAAAGAGCTCCTGTGGACAAGAGTCTCCTACCCATCTTCGGAGTCAACTGCATGTGGCCTTGCAGGGTATGTGCTGTACAATTCTGGGCAAAGTCTGGGACAGTAGAAACAGCGCCTCCCGGAGGTGTGGGATGTCATCGTGCCGCAACTCTGGCAACTTCCCCTGTTCCTAAATTGCCAATCATAATGCGTGAGACCACCGTGTTTACCTTCTTTAGAAGCAAAACACAAAACTAACGTTAGGCCTCTCAATGTATTTTTTTAAAACTGTACATATTTATGAGGTGCAGTGTGTTGTTTCAATACATGCATATACTGTACAATGATTCACTTAGGGTAGATAGCGTATCTATTGCTTCCACGTTTATCTTTTCTTTGTGGTGATTATGGTCAAGGTCCTCTTTTCTATGTATTTATAAATACACAATTTAATATTATTAGCTCTAGTCAGCCTAGAACACCAGAACTTATTCCTCCTATCTACCCGTGACTTTGTACCCATTGAGTCACCTCTCTCCCTCCTTCCCCCCACTCCCTTCCTTTCCTGGCCTCTGGTAACCATTATTCTACTCTCTACTTCTATGAGAACCATTTTTTTTTTAAGTGAATGTTTCTTTTTTATCTTTGTTTGTTTGTTTTCTTTTGAGCACTTTTTAAAATTTTTAATTTATCAGTACACAATGTAGTTGATTTTCCTGTCCCTTTACCAACTTCTCCTTGCCCCCCCTTTTTTCCCTCCCCCCATCAACATCATACCTGTTCATTTATCTTAACAAGTTCAAGGAATTGTGATTGTTATGTCCTCTTTTTGTCCCCCCCTCATTTATTTGTTTGTATATTTACTTATTTATTTTTATTAGCTCCCACAAATAAGTGAGAAAATGCAATATTTCTCTTTCCGTGCCTGGCTTATTTCACTTATTTTCTCTTAAGTCCATCCATGTTACTGTGAATGGCAGGATTTCGTTCTTTTTTATAGAGAATAGTATGGAGCAGTATTCCATTGGGTAGACATACCACAGTTTCCTTATCCACTCACCCAATGATGGGCATTTAGGCTGGTTCCAACTCTTGGCTATTATAAATAGTGCTGCAATAAACATGGGAGTACAGGTATCCCTTCAACATGATGATTGAGATATGAGATACCACTTTTTTTTTTTTTTTTTTTTTTAGATTTCACATATGAGTGAGATCATGCAGTATTTTCTTTCTGTGCCTTCAATTGATTGTCTCCAGTTCCATCCATGTTGCTGCAAATGACAGAATTTCATTTTTTTAATAGATGAATAGTATTCCATTATGTACCTATACCACAGTTTTGTTTTGTTTTGCTTATCAATTCATCCATTGATGGGCGTTAAGGTTGAGTCCATCTCTTGGCTATTGTGAATAGTGCTGCTTTCAACATGGGGGTGCAGGTTTCTCTTCAACATTTGATTTAATTTCCTTTGAGTACTCGGTAGTGGGATTGCTGGGTCATCAGGAGGTTCTAGTTTTAGTTTTCTAAAGAACCTCTATAATGTTTTCATAATGGCTATATTAATTTACATTCCCACCAACAATGTGTAAGAGTTCCCTTTTCTTCACATCCTAACCAGCATTTGTTATTTTCTGTCTTGTTGATAACAGCCATTCTAACCAGAATGAAATGATATTTCATTGTAGTTTTAATTTGCATTTCCTGATGATTAGTGATGTTGAGCATTTTTTCATGTGCCTCTTGCCCATTTGTATGTCTTCTTTTGAGAAATGTCTGTTCAGGTCCTTTGACCATTTTGTAACTGGATTATTTGTTTTTTTGCTGGTGAATTGTTGAGTTCTCATATATTCTGGATATTAGCCCTTTGTCATACACATAGTTTGAAAACAGTTTCTCCCATTCTGTAGATTGTCTCTTCTCTTTGTTGATTGTGTCCTTTGCTGTGCAGAATCTTTACAGTTTGATGTAGTCCCATTTGTCTATTTTTGCTTTAGTTGACTGTGCCTTTGTAGCCTTGTTCAAAAATGCCCACTCCTGTTTTGTGTAGTGTCTCTCCTTGTTTTCTTCTAGTAGTTTCATAGTTTTGGGTCTTAAATTTAGGTCTTCAATCCATTTTGAGTTGATTTTTGTGTATTACAAAACATAGAGGTCAAGTTTCAATCCTCTACATGTGGCTATTCAGTTTTCCCAGCACAATTTATTGAAGAGGCTGTTCTTTCCTCACCGTACATTCTCAGCACCTTTGTCAAAAATCAGTTAACTATACTTGTGTGGATTTATTTCTGGGTTCTCTATCAATTCCACTAGTCTATTTGTCCATTTTTGTGCTGTTTTGGTTCCTACAGCTTTACAGTATATTTTGAAGTCAGGTACTGCGATGCCTATTGTTTTGTTCATTTTGCTCAAAATTTCTGTGGCTATATTTTGGGTCTTTTGTGGTTCCATACAAATTTTAAGATTGAGTTTTCTACTTCTGTGTAGAGCGACATTGGTATTTTGGTAGAAATTGCACTGAATCTGTAGATTGCTTTAGGTAATATGGACATTTTGATTATATTAATTCTTCCAACCCCTGAACACAGGATATCTTTCAATTTCTTTGTGTCTTCTTCAATTTCTTTCACCAATGTTTTATAGTTTTCATTGTAAAGGTCTTTCATCTCCTTTGTTAAATTCACTCCTAGGTATTTTATTTTTGGGGGGTAACTATTGTAAATAGGATTGCTTTCTTGATTTCTTTTTCACATATTTTGTTATTGGCATGTAGGAACACTACTGATTTTTGTATGATGATTTTATATCCTGAAACTATGGAATTTATTTATTAGTGCTAGCAACTTTTTTTGGTGGACTTTCTAGGATTTTCTATACATATGAGCATGTCATCTGAAAATAGTGATAGTTTTTCTTCCTCCTTTCCAATTTGGATGCCGCTTATTGATTTCTCTTGCCTACTTGTCTGGCTAGAACTTCTAGTACTATGTTGTATAAGTGTGGGGAAAGTGGGTATCCTTGTCTTGTTCCAGATCTTAGAGGAAAAGCCTTCAGTTTTTGTTCATTCAGTATATTAGCTGTGGGTTTGTTATATATGGTCTTTATTGTTTTGGTATATTCCTTCTATACCTAATTTGTTGAGTGTTTTTTGTTTGTTTCATCCCTGGGATGAATCTCATTGATCATGGTGAATGATCTTTTTAATGTGTTGTTGGATTTGGTTTCCTAGTATATTGCTGAAGATTTTCACACCTAATATTCATTAGCGATATTGTGATATTTGTCTGTAGTTTTATTTTTTGTTGTGTCCCTTTCTGGTTTTGCTATGAGGGTAATGCTGGCTTTGTGGAATGACTTTGGAAGTATTCCCTTCTCTTCAATTTTTTGAGTAGTTAGGGAAGTGTTACTCGTTCTTTAAATGTTTGGCAGAATTTGGCAATCTGATGTTATTGCTGCTTCAATTTTATTACTCATTATTGATCTGTTTCTAACTCTTCATGATTGAACCTTGATAAGCTGTACATGTCCAGGAATTTATCTATTTCTTCTAGGCTTTCCAGTTTGTTTGCAAATAGTTGCTCATAGTGGTCTCTTATAATCCTTTGTATTTCTGTGGTGTCAGTTATAATGTCTCCTTTTACTTTTCTGATTTACTTATGTGAGTCTTCTCTCTTTTTTCTTCATTAGCCTAGCTAAAGATTTATTAATTTTGTTTATCTTTTCCAAAAACTTACTGTTTCATTAATATTTAGTATTTTAAAAAATCTATAATTCATTTATTTCTGCTCTTATCATTGTTATTTCTCTCCTTCTACTAATTTTGGGTTTGGTTTGTTCTTGTTTTTCTAGTTCCTTGAGCTGTAATGTTTGGTTGTTCATTTGAAGATTTTCTACTTTTTGATGTAAGAATTTATTGCTATAAATTTCCTCTTAGAACTGCTTTTGCTGAATTCCATAGGTTCTGGTGTGTTGTGTTTTCATTTTCATTTATTTTCAGGAATTTTTAAATTTCCTTTTTGATTTCTTCTTTAGCCTATTCATTGTTTAGGAACATACTGTTTAATTTCTATTTATTTCCTCTTATTGATTTATAGTTTTATTTTGCTCTGGTTGGAAAATATAGTAGATATGATTTCATTTTTTTGAATTTGTATGACTTGTTTTGTGACCAACATATGGGCTATTGTAGAGAATGTTCCTTGTGCTGCTGAGAAGAATGTGTATTCTGCAGCTGTTGGATAGAATGTTCCATAAATGTCTTTTGGGTCCAGCTGGTCTTGTGGAGATTAACTCTTATGTTTCTTGGTTAATTTTCTCTCTGTGTGATCCGTTTTTTGTTGAAAGTGGGGTGTTAAAGTCTCCAATTATTATTTTGTTGATGTATATCCCCTCCCCCATCAAGTTTTAATATTTGCTCTGTATATCTGGGTGCTCCTGTGTTGAGTACATATATGTTTAGAATTGTTATATTCTCTTGTTGAATCAATCCTTAAATTGTTCTATAATGACTTCAATTCTATTTTATTTTTTATTATTTATTCTATTATATTATTTATTATTTTACTTATTTCTAAATGACTTCAATTCTTTCCTTGACTTCAATACCATTTTATCTGATATAAGTTTAGCTCCATCTGCTCTTTTTCAGTTTTCGTTTGCATCAAATATATTTTTCCATTCTTTCACTTTCAGATGGTGTGTGTCTTTATAGGTGTAGTGAGTTTTTGTAGGGAGCATATTGTTGGTTCTTAGTTTGTAATCCATTGAGCCATTCTGTGTCTTTTAATTGGGACATTTAATCCACATACATTTAGAGTTATTATTGATATATGGAGACTTGTTACCACCACTTTGTTCCTTTTTTTTTCTGGTTGTTATTTAGATCCTTTTTTTCTTTTTTCCTGTGTTACTGTCACCCTTTGTGATTAAGAGATTATGTCTAGTAGCATATTTTGATTTCTCACTAATTATTTTCAGTATAAGTGTTATGTGTTTTTTGTTTTTTCTTTTTCCTTTTTGTCTTTTTTACTGACCAGTAACGGGATCGCAACCCTCAGTGTCACACCCGTACCGGGGACCAGCAACAGATCGCAACCCTCGGTGTTGCGCCCGCACCGCGCTCAGCCAGTGAGTGGGAACCGGTCTCTACATAGGATCCGAACCCTCAGCAGGAGCACCGCCGCACTCCCAAGCGGCGCACTCTCCAGTGAGCCACCAGGCCGGCCCTAAGTGTTATGTGCTTTTGTGTTATGATTACCATGAGGCTTTCAAAAAATATGTTATAGTTATAAGAGATTATTTTAAGTGAATAACATCTTAATTTTGACTGCTAAGAAAAGAAAAGAAAAAAACAAAGCAGACTCTACTTTAACATCATTCCCCCTTGCAGCCCTCCAACCCTCCTCCCTACTTTTTGACATTTTGTAGTTTCAAGATGCATTTTTTAATATTGCCTATCTCTTATATCATTGTTGTATTTGTTATTATCTGAATAGGTTTCTCTTTTAGTCTTCATACTAAAGATATAAATGTTTTATTTAATGTCCATACAGCACTGTCATATTCTGAGTTTGTCTGTGCAATTACTTTACTAGTGAGTTTTATACTGTCAAAGGGTTTCTGGTTACACTTTAGTGACATCTTCTTTCAGATTAAAGAACTCTTTTTAGCATTTAAGTTCTTTAGTGACATCTTTTAGATTAAAGAACTCCTTTTAGCATTTCGCATAGCAAGGCTGGTCTAGCGTTAATGAATTCCCTTAGCTTTCATTTTGGAAAGTCTTTATTTCTCCTTCATATTTCAAGGTCAGTTTTGCAGGATACAAAATTTTAGTTGACAATGTTTTTCCTTCAATGCTTTGAATATATCATCCTACTCTCCCCTGGCTTGTAGATTTTCTGCTGAGAAATTCACTGAAAGCTGTATTGGGGCTCCATTGAATGTTATGTGTTTCCTTTCTCTTGCTCTTTCACTATTCTCTCTTTGCCTTTGTTTTTTTTTTTTTGATAATTTGATTATCATGTGCCTTGGGATGTTCCTCTTTGAATTGAATTTAATTGGTGACCTCTGAGCTTCCTGTACCTAGGTGCTGTCATCTTTCTCCATAGTTGGGAAATTTTCAGCCATTATTTCCTTTAATATGCTTTCTAGGCCTCTTTCTTTTTCATCTCTTTTGTGTACTCCAGTTATGCAGATGTTATCTCACTTGATGGTGTTCCATAATTGCTGCAGTCCTGTTTCATTTTTTTCTTATTCTTTTTTCTTTTTGTTGCTCTGATTGGGTAATTTGTATGTTCTGTCTTCAGACTCACTGATTCTTTTCTCTCTTTGATCAAGTCTGCTGTCGGAGATTTCTACTGAGGTTTTCCTAGTTCAGATAACATATTCCTTATTTCTAGAATTTCTATTTGGTTTGGTTTTTTAATTGATTCTATTTCTTGGTCAAGTTTCTCATTCTGCTCCTCAACTGTTTTCCAAACGTAATTTAATTTTCTATCTGTATTTTCTTGTGAATCCCTGAACATCTTTAAGAGGATTATTATGAATTCTGTCAGACATTTCATAAATTCACTGTCCTTCTGGGGTCATTGCTAGTGCTTTGTTGATTTCTTTTGGTGGCAAGAATTGTATCTTTATGTTTATACCTCCACATTTGAGGTTTTGTAGATGTTCTTAGATGATATTATACCTTTACAAACCCCCCTGGTTTGCAGGGGTTTTTGTTTGTTTGTTTTTAGTTGTGTGGTGGATTAACAGCAACCACCACCACTTAAATACTGCACTTTAACTAATTTGCTGTTCTGTCTTTAATTCCCAGCTTTGGGAAGGCTTACTGCAGAATTCAGGACTTGAAGGCTGTGCCTGAGCTAAATTGCTGCCTTGCCATTGTTTCTCAGTCTGGGGAAGACTTTTTGCACAGACCAAATTTTAACTGTTGGCCTTTTAGTCACTTCTGGATTATGAAGAGACTCTGCAAGAGTAACTGGTCAGTGTGGAAAATCTGGCCCAGGTCTGAGCCTTTCCTGCAGGTAGTCATGACCTGGTAGTTCTTCTGTGCCTATTGGTTTCCACTGTGTGCCCCCGCAGATTAGGACACAGATCAGCTGCCAATATTGCTCCTCAGTGCACTCTGGTGGATCAACTCTGTCCCCCCTTCCTCCACACTCTAAACGTTCCCATGGGGCAGGCTCCTTACCAGTTCCTCCTGAAGGCTTACAGACCACTGGGCAGATAAGACACCCATCTCTTACTCTCTCCTCTCACCTCTGAGACAGCAGGTCTAGTGGCCTTCTCTGTATATAGTGCTTTGCCAGCCTTGAAGGTGAGGGATGGAACTTGGCAAAGCAATCCTTTCCTCCCACTGGTTACAGCCTCTCCCTCGTATGTAGGTACAGAGGAACCTCATGAATAGCAATGTTGGCTTGGGAAATAGGATGGGGTGTTCTGAAATGATCTTTTCTGCCAGTGGTCAGGCATTTTTCTCCCTTGTAGGCTCCAAGTAGCTTCACTCAAAAAATGCTGTGGTGGTTTTGCAATCTCCATGGAGCTGCTCTGTGCACTGTGCCACACCGGCCTGGGGAGCAGCTGGGGCTGGGACTGATTGGAGTGATCCTCCCTCCCATCTGCCATGGCTTTCCACACCTTCCCGGACTCAGCAAGTTCTTTTCCTCTTCTCCCGAGTTCTAGCAGTTTCAGGATGGCAGTTTTGTGCTTTAATTGTTGCAAGTTGATTTCTTATGGGGGTAAGGGAGTAATGCCAGGGGTCATCGAGGCCATGATCTTGGTGCTGCTACTCCTTATAATTCTCTGAATGCATTCCTGTCACCAGTGCCCACTCTAGGCATTCCTGTCACCAGTGCCCACTGTAGTGGCAAGAGGGCAGTGGTGGATTCCTTGTGACCCCGTTTAGATCTCATTTCTGCAACTATCTAGTCACTTTACTATTTCACTCCAAGATCAATTCCAGCCTGTTTCTTCCTCTGAAAATGGTGGAATAATAATACATATTACAGTAGGATATATGTAAAACCTGGCATGTAATTGATGTCCTGTAAGTGTTAGCTTTTATAATTGTCATATGTTGTTTCAAAAATCCATCTATGAAGTCTAATGAGTGATATCTGAGTATATATATTATGGTCATACCTCATTGAAACCCTAGGCTAAGATCAAATAATCTTCCCACCCTCCAGTCTCCCTTATAAATGCAACAAACACCATCTTTTCAGTCTGACATAGTAGCCTAGTAACTCTGCAAAACAGTTTGGCAGAAATCTAGTCTCTTCTCTCTGCAAGAGCTGTGTCTGTACTGAAAGTCATAGGGACATAGTATTCACTCACCCTAGGAAATAGTATTCACTGGGAACAAAAAGACCAAAAACTGATAACTTAAAACAACATGGTAGGAGACTTGATAGATATATATGTGAACATGCATGGGGATAATTAGTAGTTATATTAGTAGTTATGGGGATAATTAGTTACATAGTTATTAATACTAGCACAGAAGATCAGAAAAAGCTGCAGAACATCATGAGTAGGGATCTTTCCAGAGGGTAAGGAGGTAAAGGGCATTCTAGGTGGAGGGAAAAGTGTGAACAAATGAAAAACAGTATAAAATAATTAGGGAAAAGAGTCCTTGGTATCATGTCACCTAATTTCAATTCCCTACTCCACTCCTAAGTAAATAACTACATACAAATTACTCAGCTTCTCCGTTCCTCGGTTTTCTTACCAATAAAACAGAGAGAATATAAATCTTTGTCTCAAGATAGGTAAAGACATTACATGAGGAAGTATGTGTGAGCCCCTAGCACAGGGTTTGGCACATAGCAGGCCTCAAAAAGTAGTATTGAATGAATAAAGAGCGTGCAGTAGCAGAAAACAGATTGATGAGGATGATTGTGGCCCCCCAAAATGTTCCAGAATAGATTTCTTAATGCATAGCTAAATGTACTATGCATTAAGATTGCAAGGATCCAGCATACATTTGCACAGAATAGTTCACCACAAAGGTTGTATTATTTCTGAACAGAGTTTAAAGGCTTGTGATTCAGGGACATGTCTCAGACATTGCACTTTTTCTCTTAGACCTGGAACATTTGGACTTAATAAAGCTCTTGACAAGATATTTTCTGATAATTTGAGAATAAGGTAGAAAATATGAGCTGGATTATTGTAACGCAGGCAGTTTGGTCTTCAGATGCTTTCTCCAGCTTTTAAGCAGTATTTTCTATAAATTTTGCCTGGTTAGAGGATTGAATGTGAGCTTTGCATTCGTACTTGAGTTTCAATCCCAGCTCAGCCATTTCAGAACTTTGTGGGCTTGGAAAACCACTTAATCTTGATCATCTATAAAATAGAGAAAATAACACCGCAGGGAGGTGTTTGAGGATTAAATGAAGGTATATACAGTGCCTGATCTGTACTGGCAACAATTCTCCTGTTGTCTGGGCCACAAATTGGAACCCAAGGCAACTGGGTGATGACTTAATGCCACCTTGCCTACCCAGGCCTCCCTAAAGGTAGATCATTCTAGCTTTTCCAGGTTAGAGATCTTTTTCCGTGTGAGAGAAGCCTGAATTAGAGTAGAAGCTGAGTAGTTCTGCCTCTGTCTGTCCTCTGTGAACTGATCTCATCTAATGAACCTTCAAGCCAGGCAGGCTTCCTGTGTGGTTTTGCATTAAGAAAAGCTGATTTGTCTGTCTTTGACATTTTTCACAAGTCCTGGCCCATTCAGTGATTTCACATCCTTGAATCTTTTCTTCCGTGCCACTCTTCTCATTGCCCTTGGCTATGACCTTCACCCTTAACACCTTGCACCCCTGTGAGTTCCTTAGAGACATGCTTGCTGCACTGTCCCTAGACCAGGGTTTTCAGAATGGTAGGTCACAGATTGGTTTAGTAGATCATAACCAACATTTTAAATAAATGAAGTTGAAGAGAACAAAAAATGTAAGAATGTATCACATGGACTAGGGTGAGTATTGTTCTGTGAACCTTGTTTCAGATGTGTGTGTGTGTGTGTGTGTGTGTGTGTGTGTGTGTGTGTGCTGTGCAGTTGCACCACATAAAATGCTTTTTCTAAGGTAGGTCTCAGTTTGAAAAGTTTGTAAGTCACTGTTCTATCACTTCTCCTTTTATTTTTTTATTTTATTTTATTTTTCGTTAAATTTTTATTTTGTCAATATACAATGTATATGAT
>NW_007727962.1:0-21899 GCF_000696425.1 Galeopterus variegatus
GGTTTCCTGTCCGGGGCTATTGTGAACCTCTCGCCTGTCTTTGGTCAATACGTGTGTGTGTCTGCCAGGACATGGGCCCACATGCATTTGGCTACAGCAGACACTGCTCAACCATTTCCCAAAGCCTCATATCCACATACAGTCCCACCAGCAGTGTGCAAGTATTGGCCCACGTTTAAAGGAACACAGGAAGTTGGCTATCTCCCAGGGACAGAGGAGAATGGCACGTGAGAAGCGAGCACAGCATGAGGACTGTCCCTGCCTCAAACCCACAGGGTTCCCTAAGGCCTGGTACCCATGTGGACTCTCCAGGATACAAGTATGGGACCAGCTTTCTGCAGAAAACATGCCAAAGGCCACAGTTCCCATCTCTTTTCTCCTGCCATGGTAAGATACGGCTTTGGCACAACAGCTCCTTTTCCACAGGGAGTAAAAGCCAAAATCCTTCACTGTTCTACGGTCCCCTGACCTGCCTGTGCCCCTCTGTGTCTCTCTGACCTTACCTCCTCCTGGGTCCACTCTGCCCCAATCTGAGGACACTGGGCAGGCACCACCTTGTGGCCTCTGCACTTTCCTCTGCTTGGAAAGCTCTCCCTCCCACCCCCCAGTGCCCACTTGGTTAACCCCCTCCGCTCACTGCAGCTTTTGCTTAAGAACACCTTCTCAGAAAGCCCTCTGCTGACCTCCCCACTTAAGACCACAGACAGCCCTTCTCCCCCACCCAGCCCAGGTCCTCCTCTAACCCCCCTGCCCCCAGTCACAGATGGATTGGTCACACTGCATTGACATGAGTGGTTTCTGTGCCTGCACTGACTCCCGAGGACAACCTCATTGTCTGATCCTCCTCATACCCTCCAGCCCTAGCACAAAGAAGGCTCTTAGAGACGCTGAGCTAAAGATAAGTGGATGCTGTTTTTCTTCCACTGCCACAGGTGCCCTTGTAAACTGCTCCTCTAGTTTTAGCTACATCACTCCCTGTCACTCTAGATGGGCTCTACTCAGTGGCAAGGCTCACTGCTCAGTTCACCTTTGTAGCCACAGCAGCTGGCTCAGGACTTCTGTCTGAGGGCCCACTGGTCAGGGTTTCAAACACCTTTCAAAGAAGGAAGAACCAGCTTTCCTGCCCCGCCTGTGGCTTCACCTCTGTCTCCCGGATCGTGGCTCTGGAGGCAGGTGATGGGCAGTACTTTGGTAGGAAAAGTGCAAGGAAGCCCTGTCAAGCATGCATCATCCTGCTTGGCTATGGGGATTCTTCCTGTGCACACCAGAGCCCACACACCTCTGCAGGAGAGGGGATCTTGGCAGTACTTTGGTAGGAAAAGTGCAAGGAAGCCCTGTCAAGCATGCATCATCCTGCTCGGCTATGGGGATTCTTCCTGTGCACACCAGAGCCCACACACCTCTGCAGGAGAGGGGATCTTGATAAAGTCACCCAGATAGTCCCCTAAAGTCACATTCGACTGGGAACTCCTAGGGGCAGCATCTATAGGGTCAGAACACAGGAGCAAGTGAACCCACACTACTCTGGGTCTCCAGGAGAAATCCACAGCCCTGCAGGGGCCAAGGGCAGGTCCTGGAAGGTGACTGGCCTTGTTCAATGTTCCCATAATACTCGTGGATTTTAGACACAGTCAGAGATGCTCACCTGAGAAACTGGCAAAGAGCCGGCAGAACTGTGAGAACCTGTTGCGGTGCAGCCACTGCTGGGCGTCCTGGATGGAGGCTGACGGGAGCAGGTGCTGCGGGCGGAGAGGAGAGGCCTGAGATGACCGTGCAGAGCCCGCAGAGGGACCGCCAGCCAGAGAGCCACACAAACACTTACGTCACTGCCCACAGGCAGGGCCTCCACCGGGTGGGTTGGGGAGCTGTTGCTGCAAAGGAAAAGGGACAGGTGATGAGGACAGCGGGAGCTACTGGGGATGAAGCAAGGGTCCCGTCTCCCATCACCTAGCCTGGTGCTTTTAAATCCCATCAGGTGTAGGACTTGTTTTAAATGAAATGGGTCCTCAAGAATTTCCTGAGTAAGAGAAACATCAGCAGGAGCCAATGCTAATCCCTCAAAATCCTTAATTAACCCTTCAGCGTAAACATGAAGTTCTGATAGGCTGCACTGCCCTGGCCAACGATAACCCTCTACCCAAGAAGCCAGCGGCAACAACCGAGACCCCCTGATGATCTCCCTCTCCTCAGTTTCCAGCCCAGGGGAGGGGAAGACTGACCCCCTGGTCAGCCCTCCTCCATCTAACTGAGCACCTGGGAAGTACGGCCAAACCAAAAGGCCACCAACCAAACACTCTTCTACATGGTGACAGGAGAGGGCAGAGGAATACCACAGGGCATTACTTTGCAGTAACTAAGCACCCATGGCTTGGCATCCATCCAAATGTTTACAGAGTGCTGGGCACTGCACACATGTTCCTCCCAATCCTGTGTGGAATTCTCACTGAGGCTCAGGAAGGTTAAGGAAGCTACCCCCAAAAGGTATAGATTTAAGGCTACAGCTGCCTACCTCTAAATATGACACCCCACCCCCACCTCAGGAGGACACTTCACCTTGGTAAAATCGAGTTCACGGACAAGTTTTTCAGAACAGTTCTCTGTCTGCTAAGCAAGGGCTCCGAGGAACCTGGAAGCACAAACCACGCTCTCCCTGCCTCCATCCCTGCTCCCCCAACAAGACATGCAGAGCCATCATGGTGATGCCATGGACCCACTGATGCCATGGGCCCCGTGCTGCCTGCGCTCCTGTGCTGTCCTATCACCTCATCTGCAGAGTCCACATAGCCTGTGCGCATTTGCAGAGCTGGGCGGGCAGCAGTGAGACCAGCTTCTGTATTACAAGCCCTGAAACCCAGGGTGAGGAAGGTCCTAACCTGACCCAGGCTGCTCAGTGGATGTGCACAGGAGCTGGACAAAGTGCTAAGAAAGCCCCACCCGGCTGCACAGTTGCCCAAATAGCCACTCCAGAAAGCCTCACTGTCTAGGAGGGCCATTCTGCCCCAGAGAGCTCCTGAGACCATCTCAGCAGGCTGTCCTCATGTCCCTACAGGCCAGCCGGTTTTACTAGAGAAGAGGGTTGGTAAGCTCTGGGCAGCTGCCCCACCAGACAACATTTACAAAGTGTTTCCAAGCACAAAAAGCTGTACAAATGCTAAAAATGGTTGTAATTGCAACACCAGTTGGCCACATTAAAACCCAAATAGACGCCCAGAAAGACCCAGAGGGGAAGATCAAGAAAGGAACCTATGCCCATCTTCATTCTAGAGAACCCAAAGGGAGAAAGGTGGGACATACCCTTCGCCGAGGCCAAAGCTGTTTGGAGAGCCATTGTAGCTTGGGGATGGGGCGCTGTTCACCTGGTAGGCCACGTCAGGCCACGGAGAACACTGTGGGAGAGGAGCACAGGGCAGCATGACTCAAGAGCAGTGGTCCTAGGGGGAGCTGGAAGCCACGGAGGTGCTGAACATGATCCTCGGCCTTCAAGCAAGCTTCATCATCACAACGATGCATAACACCCCTAGCCCCTGACCCATCAATACACAGCCCATGTCTACCTGGTGCCCACAAGGAGCCACAGATAGGCAGGTAACTAGGGCCACATCAAGAAAACCAAATACAACAGATAAGAGACCTAACATTCAGTAAATCATCCCCAGAGCAAGCACTGTGTCACCCTGAGCTTCCCAGTGGTCAAACCAAAAAGAGAAACATCACAGTCATGAGATTCCTGGGTCCACAAGAAAAGGGAGAGAAAAACAAAACAAGCCAGGTGCTCAGAAGCAGCTTTTCCTGGAACAGACACACGTGTGTAACGCATGTCACAGGGAGCACTGAACCACAGGAAACTTCCAACTAAAAGTAACCAGTAAAATTCAGCATTAAAACCTGCACTATTTGGGGCCGGCCTGGTGGTGCACTGGAGAGTGCGCCGCTTGGGAGTGTGGCGGCGCGCCCGCTGAGGGTTCGGATCCCATGTGGAGACCGGTTCCCGCTCACTGGCTGGGCGCGGTGCAGGCGCAACACCGAGGGTTGCGATCCCGTTACCGGTCAGTCAAAAAGACAAAAAAAAAAAAAACCTGCACTATTTGAAAAAATAACCAGCTGACCAGGGCCTCGGCGGGCATGTTACCGGTCAGTCAAAAAGACAAAAAAAAAAAAAAAAACCTGCACTATTTGAAAAAATAACCAGCTGACCAGGGCCTCGGCGGGCAGGAGAGGCACTTTCCCAAACACCAAGAGCAACTCCTCTCAACACAATTCTATGCATGTTTATTAGAGTATAGATGCAGATAGGTTGGTACATTCATGCTGGAAAGAGGTGGTAAATCTCTTTTGTTTGCTTCTGTTTTTTTAGTGAGGTCATTTGAGAGTGAGTGGGGATGATGCTACGGGAGACACAGAAACACAAATGATGTGATCCTTGTCCTCATGGAATGTCTGGAAGCAAAAACCAAAAATGAACACATATGGGACTCTCCCAAAGAAAGCAGAGACATACAGGTTTTACCTGCTGGGGGATGTCGGCAGACAAAGTATTCATTTCTTCCATTCCCTTCAATGACACCTCTCTGGAAAGGGCCAACTTGAAGCATTCCTGAAGATTTACTGTCACCCACCAAACCACAGGACTGGTAAATATTTAACTCTGCTATGAGCATGGGCTGGAATTTGTTGTTGCTAAATCCTACAGCCCAAGGAAGAAAGTTGATGAGCTGATAGAAGGGAGCGACGTCACCTGCCAAGGTCACAGGCCAGGTGGGTCTTTCCACTAACTGCACAAGATAAGCTATTAAGTGAAAAGCTCAAGGCACAGAACTGTGTCCGCAGCTGGTATACAAAAGCGGGCATGGGGAAAACATGTAGAAATTCACTTCACATGCATGGACGGCTGGACCGATACACAAGGACCTTGAGACACCAGTTGTCCTGGGGGAGAACCTAAGGCTGAGACAGTGTTGGGAGGGTATTTTCTGTTGTATACTTTCTTGGAGCTTCTGAATTTTGAACGATGTGACTATATTACCTATTTATAAAAAAAAAAAAAAAAACACCCTGATTTTGAAAAGCGCAAATGCATTCAAAGGCAGCAAAGAGCTTGAAGTTATTTCTAAACACCTCCCCAGCCACCAGGTCTTATCAGATGAACACCAGCCCCAGACACAGGGAACATGCCACAACTGAATGGGCACTCTCAAAAGTACTCACACAAGATGGGCACTTTTCCAAGAATCTAAACCAACAGCCTGCTCGGCGTGGAAGGCCCTGGGAAGCTCGGCCCGGGACCAGCAGGCTCACCTCTGTAAGGATGGTGGTTTCGTAGGACGGCTGGTACTTCTCCTTCTCTTGGGCGGTTCTTTTCTCCATCTTCTCCCGATCAGTCTTCTGTTTCCGGTCAGCTCCCTTTGGCTGCAAGTGCAGAGCACAGGGTCCAATTAGTCCAACACAGGCAAAGGCGGCTGTTGGAAGAAGACCAAGGCTGAGCAGCAGCTCCCCAAGGCCCGCATGCTCCCTGCCCCACCTGGAGCCCCAGAAGCACAGGCAAGATCGCACAGGCAGGACAGCACGCCTCTCCCCTCCCAGTCTTCAAGCACACAGTACTTTTGCCTGGACTACTTCCCCACCTGAGGTAACTCAGAGCCTGCTGTGGGTCCTGCTACTTGGCTGCTCACAGGGAAATGCTAGGAAAAGATCGTTACCAATGGCCACTTGCTTCTGGATAGGAACCCTCAGAGCCACAACAAATCCCAGTGCATTCCTGGGGTTACCCATGGAGAGCAAAGGGAAGGAGGAGGAGGGGCTGCTGGCCAGGGGTTCTTCTACTCCTGCAGGATGTGAAATCCCAGCCATCTGCTGAAAGCCTCCTTCCCCCAACACCTAAGACGCCTGACAAGCTCCCAGCTTTCACGCCACATGCAGATTAATGTCTCTGCCTGACATAAGTTACAGAGGAAGCGGCTGCCAATCCTGGGCACCCAGCAAACCTGAGCAACTTACCAAGGGCAACCTGGCCTCACAGCTACTATTATCCCCTTTGTTTATGGATTAGGAAACTGAGGCTCAAGTGATTCATCAGGACTGGAGAGGAAGCAAGTGCTGACTAGGCACGAGGGTCCAAGTGAGAGTGCCCAGATGTGCAGCACCACAGGCTGCCCCGGCAGGCCCCACTGGGGACCTTCCCACCCCCCTTGGGCATCACCTGCCATAGTTCACGTCCTGCACTCATGGCCCAGTCAGCAAGTGCAGACACAGACTCCGCACAGCCCTAGACTGAGCAGTCTCACAACATACACAGTAGGCTACGCATGGCGGGTGGGCAATGAAAACAGTGGCTCAAGTTCAAGGGCATCCTCAGGGATTTTTGACTCCACTGTGCGCCTTCCTCAGGCTCCCAATTCAAGGGTCTTTAAGAAAGTACCCCCCAGTGTGAACCCAGCCCTGGACAGAGGCTGGGCTGCAAGGAGTCACATGGGGACACAGTAAGAGATCCAGCATTTGGTGTGACAGCGAGGCATGGGTCCGGGTGTGTGGCAGCCATACCCCAGTGACCTGGCCCTTCCTGCTCCACCTCTGGCTCCTGTCCCTCACAGGAGGCCTTCCTCCCTACCCTGAACCACAGGCAAGGCAAGGTCACAGCCAGCCCATCCCAAGCCTGTATGCAGGCACAGCATTCAGCCTCAGTGAGCCCTGCAGGAGCCAACTGGCCAGAGAGAGGACCATCTTTCCTTTCAGAGATCCTGACACCTCATGCAGAGCCCCAGGGTACAGCCCCAGCAAGCGGGACTCCCAGTTACTGAGTTGGGTGACTGGGGAGGGAGAGGTGACAGACAGTCTGGCCTGGCTTGTGCATAACTGTTCCATCTGCTTCTGGGAACGGGGTCGGAGGTGTGGATGCACACACCTCCTCAGGCATTCCGAGGAGACAGTTCCGGGAGAGTGGGGGGGGAGGGAGAGGTGACAGACAGTCTGGCCTGGCTTGTGCATAACTGTTCCATCTGCTTCTGGGAATGGGGGCGGAGGTGTGGATGCACACACCTCCTCAGGCATTCCGAGGAGACAGTTCCGGGAGAGTGGGGCACCTACCCCCCAGCAGGAGATGCCAAGGCCTTCCCGAGGTCAATCGGACAGGGCAGTGTCCAGCCTAAGTCCCCAAGCAATGCCCGGTATGTGGCTGGGGAGCCTGGTGGACAGAGCCCTCACTCCTGAACTTCTGACTCCAGGTGCAGAAAGGGAAGCTAGTGGGGGGCCTCAGGAAGGATGGGGTGCCCCATGGGGGTAGAAACCCCTCCCCATCTCTCTCCTACTGCCCAGCACGGCATCTCATTCCCAGGGCATGTGCCGTGAAAGCAGTGGGATTAAACTGACATCACTGGACAAGGAAGGGAAAGGCTACCTGAGGTGGAGATGGCCAGAGGGACCATGGATGTGGCCTGCACATGACAGGCAGGGGGTGACCAGAGCAACGAGCCATAGGCCAGGCAAAGGCCACAGGCCAGGCACTCATGGCAACATCCAGGGTGGACCAGAAGCACCAGATCCCAGAGTGGGCAGAAAGACCAGAGGCTGCAGTGCCACTGCACAGGTGGACCTGGTCAGCAGAATAATGGTCCCCAACGGTGGTCCTAACCCCCAGAACCTGTAGATATGGTACCTTACTTGGCAAATGGGAAATTCAGGTTTCAGATGGAATTAAGATTGCTAATTAACTGCCATCAAAGTAGGAAGATTATCCTGCATTACTTGGGTGGATCCAGTGTAATCACAGGGCCCTTAAAAATGGAAGCGGGAGAGAGAGAAGGTCAAAGAGGTGTGAGAAGACTCAACCCTTCTTCCTGGCTCTGAAGATAAAGGGAGGGGCCAGGAGGCACAGAATGGGACCAACCACCTCTAGAAGCTGGGAAAGGCAGGAAACAGAGCCACCCCGAGACCTCCAGACAGGAAAGTAGCCCCACTGATGCCTTCAGCCCAGGGAGACCCACTTCAGACTTCCAACCGCCAGCACTGTAAGACAATAAATGTGTGCAGTTTTAAGTCACTAAATTCGTGATAATTTATCATAGCAGCAATAGGAATCAAATACAGTCTAGACACAACTTCCTTTGGTGACCTTCCTTTTGAAGCTTTCTAATCTTCAGGCAGGTTTCTGAGGGGTGCCACAGCACTGGCAGGAAGGACAAACATGCCCTCCTACCCCACCTCTCCCTCCCACCCTGGGCTGGCATCACTCACTGACCAAGGCGTCCCCACCCATTGTGCCTGGCCAGGGCCTTAGAACCCTTTGCCTACAGACCTCAGGCAGCCAGTTCCCATTAGTGTAGATGGAAGTGGCAGCCTGCTGTGTGGGCTCCTGATACAGACACCATCAACTTGTCCTCCGCTCTCCTACAGCTGCTGTGACAGGCGCATGCCCCAAGTCACTGCCAAGTGCTCACTGTGCACTAGGCATATTCCCTGTCTTCAGGGGCTGCTCATCTAGTCAGGAAACAGGACACCAGGTTTATGGTTCCACCTGTGGGTATTTATTTTTACATCCATCCCCAGCTCAGGAAGATTAACGCTGACCCAGCTTCCTCTCTAACGAGGCCCTGTCTGAAGCCACGCACTCTTGGATCTCCAGCCCCGGCTGATGACACTTTTTCAGCAGCTTCTAACAGTGAAAGAAGGGACTGATGGGACAGGCACTGGGGCTGGTTACTCAAGGCCAATTCCTGCCCAGCAGGTGGGTCCACTCCCCCTCCACAGGCACCTGCTGGAGTCACCCAGGCTGACGGGGCAGGGCAGGGCCTGCAGAATCAGGGCCTGCTGCAGACAGGCCACCCTCCTTCCCTGAGAACCTCGCAGGCTCTGCTGCAGCCCCCATCTCCCAAGGCCACACGGGATGGCGAGCTGGATGGCTGGCTACCATCCTCAGGAAATAATCAGTCCAGCTTGATGAGATGAAAACAGTGGCAGGCGACTGCAGGGGATGAGGCAAGAAAGAAAAAGAGAGGAGGTCCCTCCAAAAATGTTTCTTTCTCCAACAAGAAGCCACTGCAGAGAGAAAAATGGCCTCTGCCCTAAACAGGAAGATCCTGAGGCCAGTCCCCCAGCGGCATGGCCTCCTGACTTGATTTTGAAGGAGAATTTAAATTGAGCACCTGTGTGCAACTATAAAGTGCCTGGAAGGAAAAAATATTAAAATGTGCCAATCCAATCATTCTTATAACGTAGAACAGATGACTGACATCTGGGAATCCCAGCGCTTCTGATGAAAGCTAAGCAGGTGCCACAGGTGAAAGGACACTGCAGCAGGGTATGGCAGGCCCAGGCCTGTCATCCCCACACATGCAGGTCACACTCATTAGGAACAGGTAGTAGCCCTGGGCTAAAGGATGCTGCACTCCATGCTGGGCCTCTAGGAGGAATCGCAAAGGTCACCCAGTGCTGTCACCACAGGCAGGCATGACCACAGGCCAGATGAGGGGCAGGGCAGAGTGCAGCGAGGCCATCCTACCTTGAACACCTTGATCTGGCAGCTGGCCGAGTGCAAGTGCTCCGTGTACTCCCCATTCTCATTCTGTTTGAATGTGTCGATCTGCACTCGGAAAGGCACCCCCTTTTCGCCCCCGTGCTTCCTTGGGGTGAATTCTGTGCTGATACAGTGCACCTGGAAGGGAAAACACTGGACAGGTAGCAAGGTGGGGTGCGGGCGGCGTCCAGACTCCCAAGCGCTCCTCTCCCCGGAGGTTTCCATCCCTGCTCACGAATGCAGACCTGCCCCAACCTCCCAGCTCTCCCTGACACTCCGTCCACTCCATCAGGCTGATGGCTCCCTGTTCCACTGCCCTCTCATGCGGGCGGCGTCCAGACTCCCAAGCGCTCCTCTCCCCGGAGGTTTCCATCCCTGCTCACGAATGCAGACCTGCCCCGACCTCCCGGCTCTCCCTGACACTCCGTCCACTCCATCAGGCTGATGGCTCCCTGTTCCACTGCCCTCTCACTTTTGCCTCTCTACTTTGTAGGCCCTGCCTGACCAGCTAAGTCCTCGCCACTATTCCAGGCCACCGACCTCACCCTCGCTCCTCACCCACAGACCTCTCCTTTGGCAAATCCTACAGACTTCAGGGCAGGGACCACAGCATCACCCTAACCCCTCTCAAAATGATGAGGCCAGGCAGCAGCATAACCAGAAGGCTGGAACCATTTCTATATTTCTGGTTAGTACCTGCTACGTAGAAGGCGCCCAATATATATTTATTGTTATAATACTGCACTCATGTTATAATTATACAATATATGTTATTGTAATAATACAATAACACTGTAATAATGATTTAAATACAATAACACTATTGTAATTATAAAAAAAGATAAGGTTGCTAAGTTTTACTGAGTGATTCCTGTGACCATGCACTGTGTTAACAGCTTTTTATTCATTATCTGATTAATAAGGGGGGGGGGACTAAGAGGCTCAAAAAGGGGGAGGAATTTAAGCCTTCCAGAAGGACAAAAATTTTTAATTTAAATTTTAGAAAATGGGGGAGGGGAGGAAACTTGCTCAAGGACACACATTGAGTGAGGGAACCAGATTGCCTCCTCCTCCTACATGGTTACAACATGGGATGGGACCCAAACCAGGTTCTTAATAATGAAATAATTCATTCAATAACAGAAACTACACTAAAAAAAATTTCNAAAAAAAAAAAAAACCTGCACTATTTGAAAAAATAACCAGCTGACCAGGGCCTCGGCGGGCAGGAGAGGCACTTTCCCAAACACCAAGAGCAACTCCTCTCAACACAATTCTATGCATGTTTATTATGTTTCAGGCATCCTGCTAGTGCTACGGGAGACACAGAAACACAAATGATGTGATCCTTGTCCTCATGGAATGTCTGGAAGCAAAAACCAAAAATGAACACACATGGGACTCTCCCAAAGAAAGCAGAGACATACAGGTTTTACCTGCTGGGGGATGTCGGCAGACAAAGTATTCATTTCTTCCATTCTCTTCAATGACACCTCTCTGGAAAGGGCCAACTTGAAGCATTCCTGAAGATTTACTGTCACCCACCAAACCACAGGACTGGTAAATATTTAACTCTGCTATGAGCATGGGCTGGAATTTGTTGTTGCTAAATCCTACAGCCCAAGGAAGAAAGTTGATGAGCTGATAGAAGGGAGCGACGTCACCTGCCAAGGTCACAGGCCAGGTGGGTCTTTCCACTAACTGCACTGCACCGGCTCAAGGGTAGGACAGCTACTGCATGAAGTTTACCAGAACCTCTCCTCTGCCACGGAAGTCAAGAAAAGAGTAGAGAGATTGAGGCTCAGCCAGGATGAGAAAGGTGTCACCAGGTAGGGGACACTCTAGGCAGTGTCAACAGCACAGGCTTGGACCAGGCATGGGAAGAAACTGGTCTCAGTTGTAATCTATAAAATGCAGTCCTGGCACCCTGCCACTCCTTTGCTAGCCAAGGGTGGGGCAGGGCTGTCCCACACCAGGGCTCTCTGGCCACCTTTATCCTCAGTCAGATAAAATGCCACTACACATCTGTCTAAACCACAAAATTAGCTTTTATATTGTCATATTGCAAATACTCTTCTGCATATGGCTTCTTATTCATGCACACAAGCACACACACAGCTCATTAGCCAGGACTGGACCTCCATTCCCTTAGATGCTCTGTGCCCGGGCCTCACCCATAACACAGTCTCAACCCCACCATGGCCAGCACAGGCCTCATACATGCGTAGAGGGCCTTCTGAGTAAGTCCAGTTATTACTCAATGAACAAACACCAACACCAATTAATTGGCCCAAATGCAGAACAACATGAAACAGTTGTCCAAAAAAACCCAGAGACCAGTACAGTAAAAGAGGAGGTGCTGGCTGTGAACCGTAATGAGAAGAAGAGGAGCCTCTGACAGCAAGCACTTCAGAAGCACCCCTGGATATAAGGATAGTTGGAGCAGGCTGGCTTCGGAGTCAGGATTAAGAGGAAATGAGTTCCAGTACCGATCCAGTACTGACCCAGTGACCTGGCTCTGAGAATGGAACCCTGCAGATACCCTTCCCATGCACTGTTATTCACCACACCACTGCCTGAGATGTCAGGAGCCGGAAACAACCACATGTCCACCAGCAGCCATCCACACACAAACGCCACACAGCTGGACAAGGGACTAGAAAGCTCTTTACAATGGGAACAGGTGACAAGATAAGCTATTAAGTGAAAAGCTCAAGGCACAGAACTGTGTCCGCAGCTGGTATACAAAAGCGGGCATGGGGAAAACATGTAGAAATTCACTTCACATGCATGGACGGCTGGACCGATACACAAGGACCTTGAGACACCAGTTGTCCTGGGGGAGAACCTAAGGCTGAGACAGTGTTGGGAGGGTATTTTCTGTTGTATACTTTCTTGGAGCTTCTGAATTTTGAACGATGTGACTATATTACCTATTTATAAAAAAAAAAAAAAAAACCACCTGATTTTGAAAAGCGCAAATGCATTCAAAGGCAGCAAAGAGCTTGAAGTTATTTCTAAACACCTCCCCAGCCACCAGGTCTTATCAGATGAACACCAGCCCCAGACACAGGGAACATGCCACAACTGAATGGGCACTCTCAAAAGTACTCACACAAGATGGGCACTTTTCCAAGAATCTAAACCAACAGCCTGCTCGGCGTGGAAGGCCCTGGGAAGCTCGGCCCGGGACCAGCAGGCTCACCTCTGTAAGGATGGTGGTTTCGTAGGACGGCTGGTACTTCTCCTTCTCTTGGGCGGTTCTTTTCTCCATCTTCTCCCGATCAGTCTTCTGTTTCCGGTCAGCTCCCTTTGGCTGCAAGTGCAGAGCACAGGGTCCAATTAGTCCAACACAGGCAAAGGCGGCTGTTGGAAGAAGACCAAGGCTGAGCAGCAGCTCCCCAAGGCCCGCATGCTCCCTGCCCCACCTGGAGCCCCAGAAGCACAGGCAAGATCGCACAGGCAGGACAGCACGCCTCTCCCCTCCCAGTCTTCAAGCACACAGTACTTTTGCCTGGACTACTTCCCCACCTGAGGTAACTCAGAGCCTGCTGTGGGTCCTGCTACTTGGCTGCTCACAGGGAAATGCTAGGAAAAGATCGTTACCAATGGCCACTTGCTTCTGGATAGGAACCCTCAGAGCCACAACAAATCCCAGTGCATTCCTGGGGTTACCCATGGAGAGCAAAGGGAAGGAGGAGGAGGGGCTGCTGGCCAGGGGTTCTTCTACTCCTGCAGGCTGTGAAATCCCAGCCATCTGCTGAAAGCCTCCTTCCCCCAACACCTAAGACGCCTGACAAGCTCCCAGCTTTCACGCCACATGCAGATTAATGTCTCTGCCTGACATAAGTTACAGAGGAAGCGGCTGCCAATCCTGGGCACCCAGCAAACCTGAGCAACTTACCAAGGGCAACCTGGCCTCACAGCTACTATTATCCCCTTTGTTTATGGATTAGGAAACTGAGGCTCAAGTGATTCATCAGGACTGGAGAGGAAGCAAGTGCTGACTAGGCACGAGGGTCCAAGTGAGAGTGCCCAGATGTGCAGCACCACAGGCTGCCCCGGCAGGCCCCACTGGGGACCTTCCCACCCCCCTTGGGCATCACCTGCCATAGTTCACGTCCTGCACTCATGGCCCAGTCAGCAAGTGCAGACACAGACTCCGCACAGCCCTAGACTGAGCAGTCTCACAACATACACAGTAGGCTATGCATGGCGGGTGGGCAATGAAAACAGTGGCTCAAGTTCAAGGGCATCCTCAGGGATTTTTGACTCCACTGTGCGCCTTCCTCAGGCTCCCAATTCAAGGGTCTTTAAGAAAGTACCCCCCAGTGTGAACCCAGCCCTGGACAGAGGCTGGGCTGCAAGGAGTCACATGGGGACACAGTAAGAGATCCAGCATTTGGTGTGACAGCGAGGCATGGGTCCGGGTGTGTGGCAGCCATACCCCAGTGACCTGGCCCTTCCTGCTCCACCTCTGGCTCCTGTCCCTCACAGGAGGCCTTCCTCCCTACCCTGAACCACAGGCAAGGCAAGGTCACAGCCAGCCCATCCCAAGCCTGTATGCAGGCACAGCATTCAGCCTCAGTGAGCCCTGCAGGAGCCAACTGGCCAGAGAGAGGACCATCTTTCCTTTCAGAGATCCTGACACCTCATGCAGAGCCCCAGGGTACAGCCCCAGCAAGCGGGACTCCCAGTTACTGAGTTGGGTGACTCGGGAGGGAGAGGTGACAGACAGTCTGGCCTGGCTTGTGCATAACTGTTCCATCTGCTTCTGGGAACGGGGTCGGAGGTGTGGATGCACACACCTCCTCAGGCATTCCGAGGAGACAGTTCCGGGAGAGTGGGGCACCTACCCCCCAGCAGGAGATGCCAAGGCCTTCCCGAGGTCAATCGGACAGGGCAGTGTCCAGCCTAAGTCCCCAAGCAATGCCCGGTATGTGGCTGGGGAGCCTGGTGGACAGAGCCCTCACTCCTGAACTTCTGACTCCAGGTGCAGAAAGGGAAGCTAGTGGGGGGCCTCAGGAAGGATGGGGTGCCCCATGGGGGTAGAAACCCCTCCCCATCTCTCTCCTACTGCCCAGCACGGCATCTCATTCCCAGGGCATGTGCCGTGAAAGCAGTGGGATTAAACTGACATCACTGGACAAGGAAGGGAAAGGCTACCTGAGGTGGAGATGGCCAGAGGGACCATGGATGTGGCCTGCACATGACAGGCAGGGGGTGACCAGAGCAACGAGCCATAGGCCAGGCAAAGGCCACAGGCCAGGCACTCATGGCAACATCCAGGGTGGACCAGAAGCACCAGATCCCAGAGTGGGCAGAAAGACCAGAGGCTGCAGTGCCACTGCACAGGTGGACCTGGTCAGCAGAATAATGGTCCCCAACGGTGGTCCTAACCCCCAGAACCTGTAGATATGGTACCTTACTTGGCAAATGGGAAATTCAGGTTTCAGATGGAATTAAGATTGCTAATTAACTGCCATCAAAGTAGGAAGATTATCCTGCATTACTTGGGTGGATCCAGTGTAATCACAGGGCCCTTAAAAATGGAAGCGGGAGAGAGAGAAGGTCAAAGAGGTGTGAGAAGACTCAACCCTTCTTCCTGGCTCTGAAGATAAAGGGAGGGGCCAGGAGGCACAGAATGGGACCAACCACCTCTAGAAGCTGGGAAAGGCAGGAAACAGAGCCACCCCGAGACCTCCAGACAGGAAAGTAGCCCCACTGATGCCTTCAGCCCAGGGAGACCCACTTCAGACTTCCAACCGCCAGCACTGTAAGACAATAAATGTGTGCAGTTTTAAGTCACTAAATTCGTGATAATTTATCATAGCAGCAATAGGAATCAAATACAGTCTAGACACAACTTCCTTTGGTGACCTTCCTTTTGAAGCTTTCTAATCTTCAGGCAGGTTTCTGAGGGGTGCCACAGCACTGGCAGGAAGGACAAACATGCCCTCCTACCCCACCTCTCCCTCCCACCCTGGGCTGGCATCACTCACTGACCAAGGCGTCCCCACCCATTGTGCCTGGCCAGGGCCTTAGAACCCTTTGCCTACAGACCTCAGGCAGCCAGTTCCCATTAGTGTAGATGGAAGTGGCAGCCTGCTGTGTGGGCTCCTGATACAGACACCATCAACTTGTCCTCCGCTCTCCTACAGCTGCTGTGACAGGCGCATGCCCCAAGTCACTGCCAAGTGCTCACTGTGCACTAGGCATATTCCCTGTCTTCAGGGGCTGCTCATCTAGTCAGGAAACAGGACACCAGGTTTATGGTTCCACCTGTGGGTATTTATTTTTACATCCATCCCCAGCTCAGGAAGATTAACGCTGACCCAGCTTCCTCTCTAACGAGGCCCTGTCTGAAGCCACGCACTCTTGGATCTCCAGCCCCGGCTGATGACACTTTTTCAGCAGCTTCTAACAGTGAAAGAAGGGACTGATGGGACAGGCACTGGGGCTGGTTACTCAAGGCCAATTCCTGCCCAGCAGGTGGGTCCACTCCCCCTCCACAGGCACCTGCTGGAGTCACCCAGGCTGACGGGGCAGGGCAGGGCCTGCAGAATCAGGGCCTGCTGCAGACAGGCCACCCTCCTTCCCTGAGAACCTCGCAGGCTCTGCTGCAGCCCCCATCTCCCAAGGCCACACGGGATGGCGAGCTGGATGGCTGGCTACCATCCTCAGGAAATAATCAGTCCAGCTTGATGAGATGAAAACAGTGGCAGGCGACTGCAGGGGATGAGGCAAGAAAGAAAAAGAGAGGAGGTCCCTCCAAAAATGTTTCTTTCTCCAACAAGAAGCCACTGCAGAGAGAAAAATGGCCTCTGCCCTAAACAGGAAGATCCTGAGGCCAGTCCCCCAGCGGCATGGCCTCCTGACTTGATTTTGAAGGAGAATTTAAATTGAGCACCTGTGTGCAACTATAAAGTGCCTGGAAGGAAAAAATATTAAAATGTGCCAATCCAATCATTCTTATAACGTAGAACAGATGACTGACATCTGGGAATCCCAGCGCTTCTGATGAAAGCTGAGCAGGTGCCACAGGTGAAAGGACACTGCAGCAGGGTATGGCAGGCCCAGGCCTGTCATCCCCACACATGCAGGTCACACTCATTAGGAACAGGTAGTAGCCCTGGGCTAAAGGATGCTGCACTCCATGCTGGGCCTCTAGGAGGAATCGCAAAGGTCACCCAGTGCTGTCACCACAGGCAGGCATGACCACAGGCCAGATGAGGGGCAGGGCAGAGTGCAGCGAGGCCATCCTACCTTGAACACCTTGATCTGGCAGCTGGCCGAGTGCAAGTGCTCCGTGTACTCCCCATTCTCATTCTGTTTGAATGTGTCGATCTGCACTCGGAAAGGCACCCCCTTTTCGCCCCCGTGCTTCCTTGGGGTGAATTCTGTGCTGATACAGTGCACCTGGAAGGGAAAACACTGGACAGGTAGCAAGGTGGGGTGCGGGCGGCGTCCAGACTCCCAAGCGCTCCTCTCCCCGGAGGTTTCCATCCCTGCTCACGAATGCAGACCTGCCCCAACCTCCCAGCTCTCCCTGACACTCCGTCCACTCCATCAGGCTGATGGCTCCCTGTTCCACTGCCCTCTCACTTTTGCCTCTCTACTTTGTAGGCCCTGCCTGACCAGCTAAGTCCTCGCCACTATTCCAGGCCACCGACCTCACCCTCGCTCCTCACCCACAGACCTCTCCTTTGGCAAATCCTACAGACTTCAGGGCAGGGACCACAGCATCACCCTAACCCCTCTCAAAATGATGAGGCCAGGCAGCAGCATAACCAGAAGGCTGGAACCATTTCTATATTTCTGGTTAGTACCTGCTACGTAGAAGGCGCCCAATATATATTTATTGTTATAATACTGCACTCATGTTATAATTATACAATATATGTTATTGTAATAATACAATAACACTGTAATAATGATTTAAATACAATAACACTATTGTAATTATAAAAAAAGATAAGGTTGCTAAGTTTTACTGAGTGATTCCTGTGACCATGCACTGTGTTAACAGCTTTTTATTCATTATCTGATTAATAAGGGGGGGGGGGGACTAAGAGGCTCAAAAAGGGGGAGGAATTTAAGCCTTCCAGAAGGACAAAAATTTTTAATTTAAATTTTAGAAAATGGGGGAGGGGAGGAAACTTGCTCGAGGACACACATTGAGTGAGGGAACTAGATTGCCTCCTCCTCCTACATGGTTACAACATGGGATGGGACCCACACCAGGTTCTTAATAATGAAATAATTCATTCAATAACAGAAACTACACTAAAAAAAATTTCACTTTCAAATTATTTATGCTAGGAAATACTTATTTTTAAATAGCTTAGGACTGGACAGTTAGCTCGGTTGGTTAAGGTGCAGTGTTATAACACCAAGGTCAAGGGTTTGAATCCCCCTACTGGCCACCCACCAAAAAATAAAAATTAAAAAAATTAACAAAAAAGGGCTTACATATTCTATAAGCAAAACCCAAACAGAATTTCAAAACCCTTCAAGTCCTTTTCCCAACCTTGTTGACAAACCAGCTCTGTGACTCTGAGCGACTCTCCTACTTTCTCTCTCTCCTTTGGTCTCCTCCTTCCCCATGACAGGAGCCATCCAGGCTTTCCAGCTGGATTGGTTTTGAGAAACTCACCAGCAGGACCCCAGCGTGGAAGGCAAGCACCCTCCACTCACCTGAATGAATGCAGACGCTCTCTTCGCAGGGTCCCATAAAAACTCGACTGCGTTCAGCTGGGTCGGGCTGGCCCTGGGGTCCAAGATACCAACAGACAGTGGAATATCTGTGCACACACACACACACACAAAAGCGCAATCGTCAGCCTCTCCCAAACACTTAGGGAAGGGACCCTCAGTACAGGTCCAAATTCCTTTACCACAGTTTGAAACACCAACAGCTCTGAAAACTATGTTTTGCATAAACCATTTGACAAAAAGCCTGGCTTGAATCACCATGAAGCTCTCTGAATTCTTCACCCCATTTTGTGTAAACAATCATTTTATTTCACTGCAGAAACATAGTTGTGCACGACTGCCTGTTCGAGGCGTTCCCTATGTTAGGGGTAAAGGCACCCTACTGTCATTCTACTTTCTGAATTCCCAAACCCATCTAGCCCCAAGGGCTGTGGATAAAGGACTGTGGGACGGTACCTAAGCCTCCAATATTCCATTTTTGTTGCCCACCTATCTCTGTGATGCCTGCCCTTCCCTCCCGTCATCACTTATCAGAATCCTTTAAGGTACCACTCTTCCACATAGCCTTCACAGAACTCCCTGATGACAGGCCCTGATGACACGTTCACCTCTGCAAGCTCCCACAGCATTTTACACATGGCAGGAGTGCACTGAAATGTCCTGTCAGCATGGGTCCAGAGGGTGTCCAAAAAGAACCCCACTGTGGACTGAGCACCTTGGCCTTGCCCAGCCAGGGAGACTCACCAATGTCCAGGATCCGGTCCCCGGGCCGGCTCCAGCGCCAGCCCTCCAGCTGCTGGTGCTCTGTATACTGCAGCCGGCGGTCGTGAAAAACCACACGGATGATGCTCTGGCGAAGGAAGGCCGGCAGGGGACACTGAGCGTGGGGGCCAGGAGGGACCTGCCTCCTCTCCCACCTTTCCAGGCCTTTCCAGGCCTTTCCTCCTGGAGTTTTCTTCCCCAGCTCTGGAGTTCCATGCACCACTGCCTCCTCAGAACCCCGATAGCACTAACAACAGTGATGATAATGACTACCGTTCCTTCCAGGACTGTAAATGCTTTACGCACGTGTCATTTACAAACCCTGTTGTGCAGATGAGCAAACTGGAGCTCAAAAGTCCAATGAGTGGCAAAGCCACTTGAATCAAAGTCGCTCTGACCCAGAGCCCATCCATGAGTCCAAGCTGTGCTGGGCTCTCAACGCTGCCGGCCCATCTAATCTCCACTTGGACAACATGCTCCGGAGAACAGGAATGGGGGCCACACCGCAAGGATGAGGGCCAGTGCACCCCTCCTCTCCCTCTGAAGCTTCTCCCCAACTTCCCAGCCGCTCCTGGCCCCCCACCTGCCCCCCAGCAAGCCCAGGTGCTCGGACCCTAACCAGCCCCCCAGGAATGAGAGCGGCCTTGAGAGGCTTACCTTGACATATTTTGTGTTCAGATCTTGAAAGTCTCCCAGCTTCCGATTCTCTAGTAGTCGGATTTCATAAGACTGACCTGGAGGGGGGTTCACAGTGAAATTTCCATTCCTGAGTATTTCCAAATTTGGGGTTCACCCAGCTAGCAACCTTCGCAACACTCTCAATGCCTGGCCAGGTCTCAAGGCCCCAAGGAGCAAAGCAGAGAAGAAAGTCTGTGCCCACTCACTCTCTGGACTGACACCCAGCTGGTCCATCCAGCCTGGTCAGGCCTAGGACACTTCAGGCAATGTACAATGTGACCCTTCCAGAGACAGCACCTCTACAATTTTCAAAGAAGTAGAATCCAAGAAAATACAGCTAGTAGATTAAACTACAGAACACAACTTCACATGTCTTTATAAAGAACTCCCCACCCAAAACACTTGGATGGAGAACACAGCTACTTAAATTCACATTTCAAAGCAAATAACTGACCATACCCTTCCTGGCAGCACGTTTAAAGGAACGAAGAAGTCTGTTAAACATTGTCTCTAATGGCAGAATGAGAAGCATTTTCCCCGGTTAAAAGAATTTCATGTATTTGAAAGGGTGTGGGGATTCTATTCAGGTATATATAACCAGCACAAACTGGTTAAAGAATATAAATGGAAAACAAGATATATCCATAATAACAAAAAACTTTAAAGTGTCTGTGAATAACCTGAAAAAAAACTGCACACATCTTACTGAAAGATAAAATTTAGCTTGAACAAATAAGAGGATACTTCAACAAGTTCATGGGAAAATGGAATTAAATGATAATACAAATCTTTCCGTGAACTTGTTGAAGTACCCTCACAGGATACACCATCTTCCTAGGTGGGAAGACTATACATATATATATCAAATGATGTTAGTATTTCCCAAATTAAATGTGAAACTACAATCCTAAAACACCTAAGCATGTATCACAATTTAATAAAGGATGTTTTATAAATAAGAGAATAAATTATTTAATAATTGGAATTGGTAAATGCGATTAGCTTTTTATGTTTTTTATTTTTAATAATTACAGACTCACAAGAGGTTATAAAAATAGTACAGAAAGGTCCTGAGTATGCCCCAGTGTGGCACCTGGTGTAACTATGGTATATGATCAAAACTGACACAGGCACAATACAATTCACAAAGCTACAGACCGTTTTCGGGTTTTCCTAGGTCTTGCGTGTTCTCTCTCTCTCTCTCTCTCTCTCTCGGATGGTGTATGTATATAGGTCTATGAAAGTTTATCACATATAGAGACTATTTTTTTCAAAGTATAGATCCTCATCTTACAGCAAATATCAAAACAAGTTACCACTGGGAACACAAGAAATCCAATTTCTTGTGGGTGGATGGGTAGGGGAGATGTTAGTCCAAGAATACAAATTTCAGTTCAAAGGAATAAGCTCAAGAGATCCACCGTACAACATGGTGAATACGTTAACACTAGTGTTTTGTGTTCTTGAAATATGCTAAGAGTAGAAGGTAAGTTTTCTCACCACAAAAAGTGATATGTATATGAGATAATGCATGTTAATTAGCTTGATCTAGCCATTCCACAATGTGTACCTATTTCAAAACATCATGTTTTACAAGATAAATATATACGACTTTTTTAAAAAGTCAATTTCTTAAGGTTTTATTTTAACATGAATGACTACTTACTAGACACTCAATAGGGAAAAATGTTCTGAACCTAAAATCAATGGGAAGAAAGGAAATCCAGCTATAGAAAATTGAAAATTATATATGTATGAATGTAAAACACTTAAAGCAAACAAAGTAGGAACAGAAAACCCCATGGTTAACAGCTATTATATAGCTAAAAAATGTAGTTGATTAGAAAAATACTAAGACCCCCCCTATAGTGGGTTGAATGGTATTCCCCAGAAAGATGTCACATCCTATTCCCCAGAACCTGAGAATGTGACCTTATATTTAGAAAAAAACAGTTTTAGCAGATATAATTAAGTTAAGGATTCTGAGATGAGATCATCCTGGATCATCCGGGTGGGTCCTAAATTCAATGACAAGTGTCCTTATAAGAGGAGACATCAAAGGAGGAGTAATGAGGCCACAAGTCAAGGAGTACCAGGAGCCCCCAGAAGAGGCCATCAGAGTCCCAAAAGGAGGGCAGCCCTGCTAGATTTCTGACTTCTAGCCTCCAGAACTGAGAAAAACCTTCTGTTTGTTTTTAAGTCAATGCATTTAGAGTAAGCGCAGCCACAGGAAACAAAT
>NW_007727962.1:22168-37822 GCF_000696425.1 Galeopterus variegatus
AAGGAGTACCAGGAGCCCCCAGAAGAGGCCATCAGAGTCCCAAAAGGAGGGCAGCCCTGCTGGATTTCTGACTTCTAGCCTCCAGAACTGAGAACAACCTTCTGTTTGTTTTTAAGTCAATGCATTTAGAGTAAGCGCAGCCACAGGAAACAAATCCACCTCCACCCCTCACCAATGAATAATGGAATATGCAAAGAAAATGAAATTAAATCATTCACTCCAAATATTTGCTGAGCATCAATTGCATGCCACACGCAGTGGGAATCTTAGGGACACAGAGGCAGGCAGAACAACACAGAGCTCACACACCACGGCACCCACTCGGCCAGGCTCCCTTCTCAGGTCTTACAAAGTTATAAAACGACCATCGAAGGCTTCTTGGACCTACCAAGCCCCAGCACCGCTCAGGGTGACATACTGAGGGCCTTTCCCATCAGAGGGAAGAGGCACAAACCCCAAACTCCTCTCCTATCCACCTGCCTGTTCAGGAGATGTGACTCATGAAAAGAATCTTGCTGCCCTAATCACATCAAACTTTCTGTAAGAGCCAGATTTCTAAGATGCATTTCCAGGCTCTTGCACCAAGAGCTCATCACTCCCTTGACATCAACATAAAGTGAGCCTCGCACACACTAACTGGTTTTTCCAGTGTCTTAGCCTTCCCTGATGAAGAACACAAACCGTGCTGGCATGAGGCCCCCAAACTGTGAGTTTACTGATGCCCCGGTGCCGAATTAGCACTGACCCCAGGCTGTGCAGGGCAGCCCTCAGCTGTGTCAAGCAGAGGACACCTCTGGTCCCACATAGGGCAGTTTCCAAGCCCGAACATAAGGGCCAGCAACTTGCAGACCACAGCCATTAAGTGAGGCTTTAGGCCTGGGATCACGCCACGCCAGCCTCTGCCATCAGCAGCAGGGTCCTACTCCACATGCTTCCCCACAGAGTCTTCCTTCCTCTCTCACATACACTCTAGGGCTCCTCCCCAGCCACACTGCACCTCCCTGCCTCACTCAGACATCCAGCCACTCTCCCCATGCCTGCCTCAATGCCAACACCCTGGGACCAGACTGACCCCCCCACCCCACTCACAGCACAGTGCCATCCAGAAAACCATCAGAAGGCCACCATCCATGGTCACACACTAGCTGATGAGACTAGATGTACCCTATTTGGAAACTTGATACATGACAGTGAGAAAAAAGATGAGTCCATCTTTTTCCAACAGTGTGAGATAACTGGATATCCACATGGAAAAATAAGTCTGTATCTCACACTATACACAAATTAATTCAAGATGAATGAAAGACTTGAATATAAAAGCAAAACCTTAACATTTCCTTTTTGGTTCTGGCAGCTGGCCCCTTGACCTTGGTGTTAAAACTTTAACATTTCAGGGCCGGCCCGTGGCTCACTCGGGAGAGTGTGGTCCTTGATAACACCAAGGCCCCGGGTTCGGATCCCATATAGGGATGGCCGGTTCGCTCACTGGCTGAGCGTGGTGCTGACAACACCGAGTCAAGGGTTAAGATCCCCTTACCGGTCATCTTTTAAAAAAAAAAAAAAAAAAACTTTAACATTTCTAAAGAAAATATTAGACCACTTAATGACTGTGGGGTAAAAAAAGTTTTGTTAAACTAGAAACAAATGCACAAATCCTAAAGGAAAAACTGTTTTAAAATTTATGTCTTCTGGAATAAAAGGCAGGACAAAGTTTAGAAAAAGTTCCTGACTGGGAGAAGATACTTGCAGCAAACAAAACAAACAATGGATTGGTATACATAATATGTCCACAAATAAAGATGATCCTCAAATCAGTAAGAAAATCTCAAAAACACAGTATTAAACAAAAAAGGTACACTAGTATATATAAACTATTTATAAAATTTGAAGACATGCAAAACAATACTGTTCATTTTCATGGCATGGAGTAAAAATTTAGGAACATGCATGGGAATTACCGACAACAATTTCACAGCAGGGGTTTTGCTTCTGGAAGGGAGGAACAGCAATAGTGTTAGAAAGAGTTAAAACCAGAAGCAAATTTGCTACGTTGGGCACATGGGCATTTGTTCTCTTAAATCTGAAATTAAAATATCTCTCTCTCTCTCTCTCTCTCTCTCTCTCACACACACACACACAAAATCATAGAGTACAGGAAAATGTCTGGCGCGGCTGCTACTCTGTGCTGCATAATGGTGATGTGTTTCCAACCCTCTGGCCCCACCTTTGAGGAGGGTCCCAGGGTTCCCTTTCTCAGCAGTCACACCCCACTTGTGCCAGCTATGATGGGTGCAGGGGTAACACTCAACACATGCATTTTCACAACACCCTAAGACACTGCTACATCAAAAGCCCACTGCACCATCATGATCCTATTTTATTTAATAAACCCCCTTCTTAAACTTAAAACTTACATTTTTAAAGTGTGTATCATGCCTTCGTATAGAAAACCATAATCATACACCATAAATAAATGATAATTGTTCTTCAACATATTCCTAAAGCTAGGTTGGCGGAGGTAGACAGGAACTATACTGTGTGCGCAGGCCCCTAAAGGCTTCAAGGCATTCCCTCCAAAGTCCTGACCCAACCCTCTACCAACAAGCTCTAAAAAAGTCCTTTTAAAGGCTAGCAGGGAAGGAGCCCCAGGTCACTTTGTGATATAAAGTAGCCCTAGACTAGCTGCCAGCCCAGCCCAGAGGAGCCAAGGTGACCTTGGGAGTGGCAGGAGCTGGGAAGGGTGGCCACAGGCTCATCCCACCACCACAGCCCTACCAGCAGTCCCCCTCCAGCTTTAGCCTGAGGGGATCCAGGAAGCACTGTCCCTCCTTGAGGAGGGGCAGAGGCTCCTCAGCTGGATTAAGGCTCAGCAGAGCCCAATGCCACACCCCACCACCACCCAGGAAGGAGGGTTTGGATCCTGCCCAAAGAGCCCTGAGCGGCAGGAAACTTCCTGCACCTCAGAGCTTATGTCTGTGCCCAGACTCCACCCTTTTGCCCCTCCTCACCTCTACTCACATCAGGAATCGGGTGCGGGAGGGGTGAGGTGGGAAGACTAAATGAAATACACTGTGCTCAACAAATCTTTGTTTTCTCCCTCTTTCCTCCTGCAACCCATAATATCTAACACCTAGTCCAGAAGGTCAGCAAACTTCCCATAAAGGGCCAGTAACTATTTTCAGCTTTGTGGGCCATAAGATGTCTGTCCCAACTACTCTGCCATTTAACAAGGAAGTGGCTACAAACCATACAGGAATGAATGGACATAGCTATGTTCCAATAAATCTTTACTTCTTCTTTACATTGCAATTTGAATTTTTGTTTAATTTTCATTCTTCCTGCTGACCTCTCCCTTGCTCCCAACTTCCTTTATAGTGCTTCGTGACTTTGCCAGCCCCCCTTCAGCCCCCTCCTGGGCTTTTTGCACGAAGGCTAAGTCCCAGCTCCTCAACTGGACTGAATGCTCCCTGAAGACAGGCTTGCTACCAGTTCACCTGAGCCAGGTTCACCCCCAGCCCCAGCCCCTCATACAGTGTTGGCATGTGATAGGTTTTTAATTAATGGTGGCAGAATTTGATATTAAATTCGCTAAAGCAAATAACACATCTGGAACTAGTTAGCCAAACCAAGAAGACCATCAAAAGATGCTCAACCTCACTAATGATTAAAGAAATGCCAAATAAAAATAATGCAATGCCTATCAGATTGGCTAAAAATTAACAGACTGCTAACATCCTACAAAGACAAAGATATGGGGAAATGGGCCCTCACCTCACACCTGCCGGAGGTGGGCAACAATGTCACAGCCTATTGGACATTTTGACAATAACCAACATTAAAAGGCACACAGTCTAGAACCCAGCCAGTCCCATCTCCAGGACTCAGGACTCAACTGCCAATGCATGTGCTTAAAAATATTTACACAAGGCTGTTCACTGTTACAGCTAAAAACTGGAAATGAACTAAACGGTTAACCATGTTCCTACTAAACTGTGGAATACTAAGTTGCAGCCATTACAGAGATGGAGGCACACACCTGAACCGGATGATGTCAGTTAGCATCAGGTGCCTCCTGATGTGGGGCACCAAGAAGGACACAACATCAATTACTGTTCCTGCCCAAAGGATACAGCCTGAATCTAATCATTAGGAAACATCAGGCAAACCCAAACAGACAGTCTCCAATCACGTGGTCTGTACTCTTCAGAAATGTCAATGTTATGAAAGACAAGGAGAGGCTGGTGGTCTGCCCAGACGAAATCAGAATAAAGAGTCAGGCAACTAACTACACGCCTGACTCTATACACATCATACTGGACTGATTTTGAGTCAAGGCAACCTGCTATGAAGGACATTATCAGAACAACTGCCCCTATTTTAATATATGATAGGTAATGACATATTGATGTTAAATTTCCTCAATTTGACAATGGAATTGGGGTTATATAAAAGAATGTCCTTGTTCTAGGCTGGCCAGTGTTAGCTCAGTTGGTTTCAGCATGGTACTGATAACACCAAGGTTCAGGGTTCGATCTGGCCAGCTGCCAAAAAGAAAAAAGAATTCTAAGAATATCCTTAAGAATGTCCTTGTACTTAGGAAATACATGCTAAATAAAATATGTAGGAATAAAGGGTCATGATGTCTACAACTAATTCTCAAATGACTCAGGGAGGAAAAATAAAGAGTACAGATAGAGACAGCTATAGATATAAATATACACCTATATATAGACATAGATATACATAGCTATATCTATGTATATTTATATGCATATATAATATATGCACATAAAATAGAGATAAAGCAAATGTGACAAAACATTTAGAAATTGAAGAATCTGGTGAAGGACATTCATAGTTCACTGTCCTAACCTTTCAATTCTTCAATAGTTTAAAATTTGAAATTACTGTGAAAAAAACTTTTAATAACTTTAATGGTGCTGGTAACACCAAGAACAAAGGTTCAGATCCCCATACGGGCCAACTGCCAAAAAATAAATGTCAATGAATAAATAAATAAATATAATTTTAAAATTAAGATTACAAAAAAAAAAATCAGGCAGACCTAGATCTATTATAGACATGAAAAACCATCTATCACACCCACACCCACACGGGAAAAAGCAAGTTGCTAAATAATATGTACACAATGTGATTACATTTTTGTTTTAAAATCAGTTATACACATATCCCTATATTTGTGAGTCTAATATACTCATCTAACAGTGAATTAAGAACCTTTCCCTTTTACATTATGTACATCTTTAGGGCTGGCCGGTTAGCTCAGTCATTTCGTCAGAGCATGGTGCTGATAACATCAAGGTCCGAGGTTCGATCCCTGTACCAGCCAGCCACCAAAAAGAGAGAGAGAGACAGAAAGAAAAGGAGAAAGGGAGAGAAATAACATACATCTTCAGTATTGGCTTTAAAAAAGAAAAAAAACTATGACCATATTACATGTCACAAAGAAAGAAAACACAAAGAAAAGAGGGGCAAGTGCCTCACACCGTTTGAAGCACATAACAAGATGCTCACAGTGACAGTTATTGGTACTAATTCTCCCAGTGTCAGGCTGGTACCCAAAAGCCAATCAGACATGTGGGCATTTGGGGAAGACAGTCCAATTACTAGAACACCAAATACATGCAGACCATGTCAGACAGGCAAGGTCGCTCCAACCCAGGGTCTCACTGGGAGACCACCCTAAAGAACCTACAGTATAATATGACCATGGCCGTTTTAGAAACAAGGAAAGTAAAGCCCAGAGAAGTACTGATGTGCTCAAGGTCATACCACAAGCTGGTGGCAGAGACTCAGCAGTCTGTAGCCTGGCATAGAATGAGAAGAGAGGGAAGACAGGGTCAGGTCAGAAACACTGGGGTTGAGTCCAGACCTTCCCTCATTCCAGCTGCATAACCACAGGCAAGTTTTTGAACCTCTCTGCAACTTGCTCCCAGCATCCGCAAAATGTTCTCTGCAGAACTGTTGTGAGGATTCATCGGGATAATGTACTTCCAAGCCCGGCACGCAGGATGTACTCAACAAGAATCAGTCCCTATCACCACTTCCAAACAGTAGGCACTGAATGCACTCCCTTACTGAGCTCCACCACTCACTGGTCACTGTACTCAGTGCTGCACAAACTCTGCTTCAGCCCTCGCGACAGTTCCACACACTTAGAGACCTGGCTGCCCAAGGTCACAGAGCCAGGAGGAAGCTGGGACACACCCCCAGGCGGGCACAACTCCACAGGCCCACCTGTTTTATGGGGGTCTGTTGCTGCAACTACAGCACTGCCCAGAGCAGGCCCACCCTGGCTGGCCTCCCCTGGGCCGGTGCCCACCAGATGATCCTACAGAGCAGTGTGGACAAGCTGGAGTGGCTCTGCCCAGTAAGCAGAACCCAGTACAGGGCCTCCTGACCAGATCATGGTGTTCCCAGGAACAGGAGGCAATTGCCCAGGCCAGCCAAGATTTACAGGTTGTTTACTTTCCAACACTTACTGGTTTGGGTCATTAATGCCACATAAAACATAATGGAGGCCATCAATACCCCAGAGAAAGGGGGGCTGGGTGCCAATAGTTCTGTAATAATGGCAGAAACAGAAAACACAATACTGCACCTATTGTGCCCAGCACATGTAGTTTGTCTTGTCACTTGCACATGTGTGATATTATGCAAGTGTCTGTTGACAGAGAACACTCACACATGAGACAGCATGCTGCGGAGAAAAGGCTTTGCCATTAACAGACCCAAATTCTAATCCTGATGGACCGTCACCTCTGTGACCTCAAGCAGGACCCTTAACCTCCTGCTTGCAGGCACTTATGAATGTCATAGATTAGGCTTCATGCCTGGCACACAACAGATCCCCAGGAAATATTTGCAAAACAGTACGCATATGTATACACCAAAAAAAAAAAAAAAAAAAAAAAAACAAAAAACGAGTAAATCATGTCCTGGAGGCTTCTTAGAGAAGAGACTGCTTACAGGACTGGGGCAAGGAGAACACAAGATGTGCCTAAGCATCCTGCAGTGCCAAAAGTAAGAAAATGCTGAAAAAAGGATGAGGGCACGTCAAAATGACACAGAGGCCAACCTGAAGTTCATATGGTCACAGCTGGAACAATTCCGGCAACACAAATACCAATAGCACTGAATCTAGAACTGTAGAGTAAAATAAATATTCATGAGTCTATACTGATATAATAAATAAGTGAATAACTTTTTTTTCTTGGCAGCTGGCGGGTACAGGGATCTGAAACCTTGGCCTTGGTGTTATCAACATCGCGCTCTAAACAACCGAGCTAACTGGCCAACTCGAATAAATAAATAAATGGTAAAAAAAGAGAAAGCTCTTTTTTTACAGTAGCATTCCAACTACGAGTATAGAAAGAAGAGGAGAGAAATCAATAGGAAAATCACCATTAGGCAAATGCTACAGTAATAATTGGTGTAGACAAGATCCACCAACGGATGCTGAAATTAGTGGACAAAAAGTTCGAGGAAAATCAAGATGCCAACATAGGACCTGAGTACCTCCCCAGCCCAAGATATATATTAATTTACAAAGCAGGTATGTAATTTTTATGCCGGAGAACCCCAGCAGACACTATCTTAGCTAAGTCACCAAGGTTAACGCCACCAGCAATAAGACATACCAGGATCATTATTCCCAACATGAGGCACAGCCAGTGGAACAATGTCACTACTGCAGCTTGCTAAAAAAAGCATAACCTCAATCTCATCATTAAAAAAAAAAGACCAGACAAACCCAAATTGAGGGACATCCTACAAAATAAATAATCAGTAAGTAATCCTTAAGTCTGAGGGTCATGGAAGATAAGGTAAGACAGTGAGTGGGACTGTCACAGATTGGAGGAAACTCAGGAGACATGACTAACTCTCCTGCAAAGTGGAATCATGAGTCAGATCCTCAAACAGACAAAGGGCGGTAGTGGAGGAGCTAGTAAAATTCACATAAAGACTGTAGTAGATAACTGAACTACACCAATGTAACTTCCTGGTGTCAATAATTGTACCACTGTTATGTCAGAGGTTAACATTATGGAAAACTGACTAAAAGGTACACAGGAACTCTTGTTACTTCTTTGACACTTTAAGTCTAAAATTATCAATCACTCCTCTCACAAAATACCAAGCCCCACACCAGAACTGTGGATAGAAGACCTGAGTGGGACCCAGGAATCGGCATGCTCACAAGCACCACCAGCTGCCTCTAATTCAGGGTCCCTGGATGCTTCAGCTGCCTCTAATTCAGGGTCCCTGGATGCTTCATAAGCATTTTTAAAAATTGTTTGATCTGCTCAGCACTGGGCACGGTATCTCTTGACTATGTATTGTATACTTGGTTATTGCTGGTACATAGGAAATTCACTAGTTTTTGCATGTTGAACTTGTATCTATCTATACTGCTGAATCAAATCCTTAATCTATTAAAATGAATGATATAAAACTGTAGATAATGGACCCATTTCGATTTACAACATGGCAAATGCATATGGTTCAACCTAATGTAATGGCCCTTGCAGATCAATAACCAAACGGCCAAAACAAAAATGAGCAATGGATGTAAACAGTTCATTTTCAGCAAAAGAAATAGAAAAAGATGCTCATGTTCACTTACAACATTTACTAGAAATTAAGTAAATGCAAATTAAAATAAGGTGCTGCTATTCTCTGTGCAAATTCTAAGACTCAAAAGCTTGACAATACAGAATCTAGGCAAGGCCTCCACCACCTGCCTGCCCTAGGCAGCCCCATTTTTCATCTGGGCCTCTGGTGAGAGAAAGGACTTTCTGGGGCAGTCACTACAGGGGTAAACAGGGCCTGTTGGTGCAGCACCAAGGCTCCTTCCCACCCAGGCCTACCCAGACAGCAGGCAGCTAAGGGTCCTCTCAGGGAACTGCTCCCTCCACCAATTTAGATCCTCAAAAAAAAAAAAAAAAAAAAAGACACAGTTACCATTTGACCCAGTAGTTCCACTCCTACATACAAGGGATCTTCAAAAAGTTCATGGGAAGATTTGTATTATCTTTTCATTCTATTTTTCCGTGAACTTTGTGAAGTACCCTCGTATATACCCAAGAGAAATAAAAACAAAAGTCCACACAAAAACTTGTACACAAAGTTCATAGCTGCATTATTCCTAATAGCCAAAAAGTGGAAACAATCCAAATATCCACCAGCTAAAGAATAATTAAACAAAATGTGGCACACACATACAATGGAATATTGTTCAGCAATGAAAAGGAATGAAGTACATTCACATGGTAACATGGATGGCACTTGAAAACATTATACCGAGTCAAGAGGCCAGTCACAGAAGACCAACATTTGTAGGATACCATTTACATAAATGTCCAGGATAGGCAAATTCATAAAAATAGAAAGTAGATTAGTGATTACCTAGGGCTGGTAGAGAGGAAGGGAGAGAATAGAGACTGACCGGTAATGAGTGTGGGGGTTTCTTGTACAAGGGAGAAAATGTTCTAATTAGTTGTGATGGTTATGTATGTTTAGTTGAATATACTAAAAAACATTGAATTGTACACTTTAAATGGGTGAACTGTATGGTATGTGAATTATATCCCAGTAAAGCTGTTTTTAAAAAATGTTTTCAGGGGCGGCCTGTGGCTCACTCGGGAGAGTGTGGTGCTGATAACACCAAGGCCACGGGTTCAGATCCCATATAGGGATGGCCGGTTTGCTCACTGGGTGAGCGTGGTGCTGACAACACCAAGTCAAGGGTTAAGATCCCTTTACCGGTCATCTTTTGAAAAAAAAAAAAAATGTTTTCAAAAAAAGAGAGCAGATTGAAGAAGTACCACTCTATGTTCTGGGGCAAGTCACGCAGCCTCTCTGGGCCTCAGTTTACCTACCTCTAAAAGGGAGGGAGGGTGAGGTCGAAAGTCTATATCAGTGCTTCTCAAACTTTAATATATTCATAATCACTTGGCAACTTGCAGGTTCTGATCCAGTTGTCCTGCAGCAGGCCCAAGACTCTGCATATCTAACAAGCTCGTAAGTGATGCTGGTCCCTGAACATTTTAAGTATCAAGTTAGCAGAGATGCTATCTCAGGCTCCTTCCAGCCCTAGTACTTGAGGAATCTACTTGTACCCACTCTCTTTGAATTCTCAGAGTGTGTGTGGTCTCTTCCTCCTATGCAGGACTCACAAGGTCCTTTAACCACCCCAATGGAAGTTTCTAGGCATGGTCACAGGCTGGAGAATGGCAGAAGATCAAGAACCTCCTCAAATGCACCCAAGCCCAAAGCACCTGGCCAGGCACAGAAGTGGTCTTCAACCTGCGAAGCACAGAGCCATGGTGGAGCAGTCTTCTCTGCCCACAGAAAGAGGTGGAGAGGAGCAGCAATAGTCACCGTCACACCCTCAGTGCAGTGGCTAACAAACCCTAGCATACCTAAGAATGCTTAGTGGAAACAGACCCCTGCCCCTCCCCAGTCTTAATACAGCAGGAACCACACATTCCAGGAGACACTAATGCAGGCCGAAATGCCACCCTGGAGCCAACCTGGAAAGAAGACAAGATGGCACTCCAAGAGTATCAGGAACCCACCACACATGTTGGCAAGTCTATTCCATCCTCCAGACTTCAGTTTCTCCATCAATTAAAGGGGGTTGGATGAGAGGCCCCTCAAAGTACCCAAAGGACATTCCTGTGTAAGACAAGCTGAGGGAAAGTAGAAAGCAGGAAGGGAAGCCAGCTGTCCAACCCTGGCCTCCAGTCAAGATAACACCCAACCCACTCAAGCAATGGTTCTCTTCTGGCTGGTTCCATAAGGAAGAGTATCTTATGGGGACCTGTGAAAGGAACAGAGTCCTGAGAAAAATAAGGTAGAAACACTAGCTCCTAATTAATACAAAGAAACATTTGTCCTTCTCCCTGTGGCTTCTACAGACTACAAAGCTGTCCCACCAGGATCTGGGAGCTGAGAGTCCTGGGCTCACATCAGCCAGCCTCTAGCAGCTTGTATGGTCCAGAAACATTCCATCTTTACTCTGGGCTTCCTTCTTTCTCTTGGGAAATGAAGGGGTTGGAACAACCATGGTAGCTATTTGTGTAGAGGGCTCCTTTAAAACAAAAGGCAAAACATTTTCATCACTTAGAGCAGGGATTCTATGCACATCCTCCCAAGTAGTAATTCTAACCAAAGTACAGTGGCCCCCTGAAACCTGACTCAAGAGCCTGTTTTACAAAGAGCAAAGTGTCCTTTCCTATCCTTGATCTTCCTTCATGCTGTCCTTTTTTCCAAACACCCATAAAAAACAGACAAAATTAGCTGCAGAAGGAAAGTAATATTGAGACCCTGTGATGTACCTGGCCCTTAAATGATTCCTCCCATAATGCGCTGTATAAACCCATAACCCTATTTGTGTGGTGACAGAGCAAAGACAGAGAGCAAAGTTTACTAACCTGGCACCCCACACCCCCAGCCCCACTGATGGCCCTTCTTGGTTGTCAGGCAGTTGCACGGTTTAGGGGTTAAACACATATGGAGTTCCAGGCAGGCAGCTGTAGTCATTTGGGACTGGAAGACTTTGGATGTCTCTGCAAGTGACCATGTCTGTCCTTCCAGACGGGCCATCATCAAGCCATAAAATGAAATTTTAGGGAAGTTGCTTACCTGTTCTCAGTCAAAAAAGTCTACCATATCCCCCACTGGAAAGGTAGACTGAACCTGTCTGGGGGACCTTTACCAAACAAGTCTAACCTTCTCACTGACTTTACTCTTCAAGTTGGGCAGGATAGCGTCTGGCTAGCTCATTTTCCTTCAAAGAGTTTCCCAAATGTAGATGGTTTTATATAATTCTTAAGATTATCATTCTCAGTTCATTGGACCCTCTGGAATCAGATCATATAAGCGTTATATTTTAATTTAATTAATTAGTCCATTATTACTTAAAATATAATGAAAGTTTAACATGACTAAGTAGAGACCTTTGAAACATTAAAAATTATTCCTATATGCTATCAGTTGTGATAAGTGATCTGTACAATAATGTCATATTTATTTCAATATTATTGATTGGTTTAGGCTGGCCAGTTGGCTCAGTTGGTTAGAGCGTAACCATGTAACACCAAGGTCAAGGGCTTGGATCCCCATCCCAGCCAGCCACCAAAAAAACCACAACATATCAATTGGCTTTAAAAAAAGCACAATCAGGGCCGGCCCAGTGGCGCACTGGATAAGTGCGCCGCTTAGGAAGCGCGGCAGTGCTCCCGCCCGAGGGTTCGGATCCCACATACAGACCGGTTCCCGTTCACTGGCTGAGCGAGGCGCGGGGGCAGCGCCGGGGGTTGCGATCCCGTTGCCGGTCCCCGGTCCGGTACGGGGGCAGCACTGAGGGTTGCGATCCGTGGCCGGACACGGAAAAAGACAAAAGACAAAAAAAATAAAAATAAAAATAAAAATAAAATAAAAATAAAAAAAGCACAATCAGGGCCGGCCCTGTGGCTCACTCGGGAGAGTGCAGCACTGGTGGGGCCGAGGCCGCGGGTTCGGATCCTATGTGGGGATGGCCGGTGCGCTCAAGATGTGGATCGCACCAGGTCGGGGGTTGCGATCCCCTTACTGGTCAGAAGGAAAAGTTAAAAAAAAAAGCACAATCAACTACAACCACACCCCCAGCTAACTTATTAGTATTTTTATTAATTTAGCCCTAAGTTCATAGATTAATTATGGGGAGTTGACATTTAGGAAAGTGTTTGCTCTTTGTTTTGTTTTTTCATTTACACCATTGTTACATGATTCTTAATATTCTTTGCTAACTAAACATTTCTAAATTTTATGTGCCTGAAATAAGGTATCCTTATACGGCAAAAATAAACAAAAAAACAACAAAAATATTATCTCACTTAATTCTCAAGGCAGCACCTGAGGTAGATGTTATGCCTACTTTATAGAAAACATGGATTGACCACAACAATTCCTTGATTTTGTTAAGACAAGTGAACAGATATGATGTTGATGGAGGGGTAGGGGAGAGAGAGAGGGAGGGAGGAAAAGGAGGAATTGGTAAAGGGACACGAAAATCAACTATATTGTATATTGACAAACTAAAATAATAAAACAAAATAAAAAGAAAGAAAGAAAACATAGATTGACAGGTTCAGTTAACTTGGGAAAGAAGAGAAGAGCCAGAATTAGAACCTGGATCTATCCAACTCCAACACTGACAGCTTTCAATGGGATACCCAATTTTTAAGAAAGGCTAATTAACAGTGTCTCCCAGACTGGTGTTACCAGTTAGGGAAAGATATTTTTAAATAAAACAACATATGCTGGATACCTTTCATGGATAAACAGAAGAATCTTTGCCATTCTTTTTGTGGCTTTGTAGTACTCTATTGTACAAAGGTTCCATATTCAGGAAGTTAGTATGGGACAATGTGACAGCCATATGGAAAGTAACAGAGCTGGATTCCTACTTCATTCCTTACACACCAAAATAAATGTCAAAGTGGAAATGATTGGGAAAAGACATTTTTTTAAAAACAGAGGATATTATTAAAATCTTAAAGTGGAGGACTTTCCTAAATGGGACATGAAACACAGAAGTAACTAAGGTGAAGTCACATAAAAATTCATTTAAAAAAAAAAACGTTTAAAATTTAAAAGAATAAGTAAACAAATTAATATTCCATACTCCAGGGCCGGCCCGGTGGCGCACTGGAGAGTGCGCCGCTTGGGAGCGCGGCGGCGCTCCCACCGAGGGTTCGGATCCCATGTGGAGACCGGTTCCCGCTCACTGGCTGAGCATGGTGCGGGCGCAACACCGAGGGTTGCGATCCCATTACCAGTCAGTAAAAAAAGACAAAAAAGAAAAAAGAAAAAATATTCCATACTCCAACACATATTATAATATCCCAAATATGCAAACAGCTTTTACAAATAAATAAAAGGACGAAAATCCCACTTGAAAAACAGTTAAGTCACATAAATGGTGAAACGAATAATAAAATAAATATGAAAAAAATATTCAACATCATTGAGGAAGTGAAAATGAAAACACAAATATCCTATATTTTCACTGAAACTTACCAAAGGTTAAAAAATGTTGGCAAAAGAAAAAGAGCCATCCTTCATTCATTCAAAGACACTACAAATGCCAGGCACTGGACTAGGACTAGCAGTAAACAAGATGACCAAGTTTTCTGCCTTTAAGGAGTTTATACTCCAGGTGTGGTAGAGATGGGGGACAGATATAAGGGAAGAAGAATAAACAAGTATTCAGAAAGTTATGTTCACAAAAGTGCAAAGCCATACAACTTCATTGGGGAGCACTATGGCAGTATTATCAAAATGCTTTGCTGGCAACTCCACTTCTAGATATTTATCGCATAGATATTCTCACTCCTGCTTAAGCACTAAGATATATGTACAAGATGCTAACTGGAGTACTGGGTAAATTATGGAAAAAATAGGAACAAACCTAATATTCCTCAAGATGACAAATTATGCAATATCAATACAAGAATCATAATGTAACCAATAAAAATCACTTTTGTTTTTTATTTTTTTAATGTACCCATGTGGAAAGACATTGAGGATATTTTGTTTGGGAGGGAAAAAAGCAAATCATCAAACAACAAATATAATATGATCCCATTTCTCTTAAAAAGGAAAAGGTAGACATATCCCTATAAGTATACATGTAGGTGTGTCTCCCTATAAGTATACATGTAGGTGTATCTATATAATTAGACATATATGGGTGAATGTATGATTAAGAAAGATCTGGAAAGTAGGACTATATAAGTATACATGTAGGTGTGTCTATATAATTAGACATATATGGGTGAATGTATGATTAAGAAAGATCTGGAAAGTAGGACTATGGAAAGTTTTCTTAAGTACATATTTCTGTACTGTTTGGCTATTCTGTCTTATAATAAAACAATAAGAGGGAAAGTATTAGAGAAAAACTAATATACTTTATGGTCATTTGGTTTATTCAGTTGATATTCCCAAACTTCCAGCTAAAAATTAATCTGGAAAGAAAACTTTAGCTGTGAGAAAAGATAACAAAGTAACTAATCCTTTGCCTCATTCCTTAAATTCAAAGTCACTGATATAACTGGGAAGAGGGTAAAATATAACTGGGTACTTACTGTTTGCCAGGATATTTTGTTATCACTTAATTCTCAAGGCAACCCACAAAATGAAACTGTCCTGATTTCATAGATGAGGAAAACCAGGATTCTAGAGATTAAGTGATGTACCTGGAGCAAAAGCTGGTAAAAGACAGAACAACTGTGCTCTGAGACAAGACTTCTGCCCGGAGCTCTTATCTCCCACCCTGGGGTCGCTGTGGGTGGAGAGGAGGAGGGGGGCGGGGTAGGAACAACTGATTACGGGTGCGTTTTTTTTCTCTTCAAGGAGGCATTTTCTCCCCGCTCCATTCCTTCATGCCCCTCCTTCCACCCGAGCTTCACATGAGAGAACTTCAAAAAGTTCATGGGAAAAAGAATTAAGAAAAAAAGACAAAACAAAAAGGTTCATAGAAAGATTCATATTACCTTTTAATTCTATTTTCCCACAAACTTTAAGCACCCTTGTACACACCTCAGAGCTGCATCAGAAATACCAGATGGCATGGGGCCGGCC